>NW_025838918.1:0-8999 GCF_002878395.1 Capsicum annuum | reverse complement strand
CCAAGCTATCCTTGGCACAACTGACGAAGCTAATGTCACAGTCTTAGCAATAAAATCTAAGACAACATGGTAATGAGCCAACCAATTCACACCCAAAATAAGATCAAAATCAACTATATCTAACATAATCAAATCTACCCAATTCTCACGACCATAAAAAGTCATAACATAGGATTGGTATATCGGATCCATCACTAAAGAATCTCCTACAAAGGTAGATACATGAATAGGCATGGCAAGAGGCTCTCTAACAGAATCAAATCCTGAAGCAAAATATGTAGACACATATGAGAAAGTCGATCCAGGGTCAAATAATACAAATGCAAATCTGAAACAAACAGGGATAATACCTATGATCATAGCATCAGAAGCCTCAGCCTCTGGCTTGGCAGGTATAACATAACACTAACCACGACCTCAAGCTAGTAGAGTAGTCCCACAACCACCACCACGGGCTCCACCACCTCTAACTCTTACACCTCTAGTAGTACCTCCTACCCCTCACAGCTGAAATTAAAGTAACTCTAATTATACAGCGGGGACAATCCTTGGCCAAATAGACAACCTCATCACATACAAAGCAACCTCTACATCCCGCCTCAATAGAAGAAGGTACAATTGGACCTGAACGACCACCCTAAGCTGCTAAACTAGAAGATCCACCACCTGAACTCTTTAAAGACACTTAACTGGCCTACCATGGTATCCATGAGAACCTCTAAAATATTTTTCTCAAGAATTTTAACTCCTGAACTCACTAAAATAGCATACCTTCTTAGCGCCTCCCTTAGATGCTCTAAGAATACCCTCTGTCATCTTGGCGTGATCCACAGTGCTCTGAAAGGTCCTCAAACATAACCATCTAAGAAGTACCCGACACGATGCTTATGAAAGATTCCCAGCACTCCTCCTGGATGGGGTTGACCCATAAATTCGTCTACTCCCTTGAATCCATTAATGAATAGAGGCTCGCCCTCTGGGAGAAGGCTCTGCATCTCTGACCTCACGAGACATAGTCAACACCATCTTTGCAGAAAGAGTGAAACACAACTCAAAACTCGAGGTATACAAGAAATTCCCACGATAAGGAATAAAATGAGGAATGTTTTCCTAAATACATCCTATATCCTCTCGAAGATAGATACGGATGTCTACATAATGATCTGCAAGACTCTATTCGACATCCTATTCTTACACAGTTGGGACCAATGAAAATTGTCTACTCTGATACCAATTTGACACAACTCAAAAATAATAGTCATGATGACACTTGTCACAGCGTACCTTGACAATTAAGCTTATCACCCAAACTAATAAAAAATAAAGACAGAAATACCTCAAAGTAAGGCTTCAAAAATGAAGTCAAACCATAGAAGTAATCATAACAATGCAGAAAGAACTTATCCAAAATACTAATCATGCCTAAAACCAGGTGTCAATAATATAAAAACTACTAATACAATCCAAGAGTTAAATACATCAGAAAAATAACTATAAAGGAGTAATATCTGTATTCAAATACTAATAAAGGCATAATTAATATAGAAAGATAGAGGTGAAGTCCGGACGTATGAATGTCCAACCGCTACCTTTAGTAATTTGAAGGCGCCCGAAATCAACTAGTCTGAGGCGCACCCAAACCTAAAGTTACACTGAAAAGGTAAAGTAGGAGTGAGTACGGCCCACTTGTACTCAGTAGATATTATAGCCCAATCATGTATATGATATTATATGATATGTGTGACCTCAGAGATCGTTGCACAATCCCCGTGTACACCTGTAGAGGCAAGCCTCCCAACGCAGGACCCATGCGGGGTTTGTCAATTCATATACAATCCACACATATATATATATCCTTTCCGGTATATCCCTCAGAAAGGGTTTTATTAGGTGTTGCCAGTGTTACTCAGGTGTTGCCACTGTGGTACCAATGTTTCATGAATGAGTATGATATGTGGATGTATGCTTACAACCAATCACAATGAGTATTTCCACAACCAACCACATGATTTATTTCCGCAATGAACGTCAATCCACAACCACGTGAGGTAATACCCACTCATTATTTTCATTCCACCCATGAATTTTCAGATGTCTCATATGCCAATAAAGTATGAATATAATTACAATACACCAATGGTACCACATTAATAATTTTAACATCAAAATACAATTATTTACACATATTCAAGGCTATCAATATAGGATAGGACCCCACACGGTCACACATATCATATAATATCATAATTTTAGCAATTACATCAAATATAGGTCCCCACATGGGCTCAACATATAGATAGCCATTTTTTCATGATTAGTTCCCACCCTTAATATGCATTTTATATCATCATTTACTACCCATCCTAGTGTGAAGAGTTAAGTCACACCTCGAATGCCTAAATCCGTCCGCTAAACTTCTAGCCCACTACCTTATTTTCCATGAACAATCCTAAAATCAACTGAAGCAAAAAAAAAAAATATAGAATCTATGCATCAAAATAAAACTGATGATACCCATATTGATTGTTTTTAGTTCGGGGTCAAAATGGACTTCCGGAATGGGTTTTCAAAAAGAGAAGGGCAAAATCGTAACTTTACTTGAAAAATATGTTCCCCATATTTTTGAACCTATAGTTGAAAAATCAAGTCAAATAGAGTCAAAAAATGAGTTTCAAATCGAAGAAAAATTATTTTAAAGCTTTACTGGGTAAAATTTTTAAAATTCGGGTTAAAATCAAGAATCGAAGTTGTTTTAAAGGTTAAATTAATGAAAAAACAAGTAATTATAAGATAAAAACATTATTCAAGTGAATAGAAGTGAAATTGGGGTTTAAAATCAAGCCCAAAGATTTTTGGGTGTTTGAGAAATTAATCAATAAATTACTAAGAAAAGGGTGAATTCTTACCTTAAATCTGTAATAGAATCAAGAAATAGATGTTAATCTAGTTTCCCAAACTCCCACAAGCTTCACTTTTAAGATCTTACACTATTTTAGGGTTTAACTCTCAAAAGACAAGATGAAAAATGAGCAAAATGGGCCCAAAAACATCTTTAATAGTGCAGAAAAATCTGCACCAACTGAAGAAAAAACTATTTTTTTAAAGTTCAACCAGGACTTCGACAGGGTGTTCGGGATTCGTTCGGAGTCCGATATATGCAAACGAATTATGTAACAACACTAAATTTGATGCTCCAGACTCAATAGAGATATCATTTTTTTTTTAAAATATAGTTTTCACAAAGTTGACCACCGAGATCTTAAATCATAATTTTTCAAATCAAAAATCAAAATGAGATTTAAAATCCAAAATCACATCAAATGTGTTACCACGCAAAAATCGATATTTTGGATCGGCTGTAAAGTTGGATTTTCCATCCGAAGTTGTTTTGATAAAATGTGGGATGATGATATGAAAGGTACAAATCCTGTACTACTTTATTCTTTCCATTTAGTGCTTGAAATTTGTTCTTGTTGTATTCGAGTCATCATTCGGGGATGAATGATCCCAAGGGAGGGGATGATATAACAACTCACATTTTCGGGCTAGAACTTGAACCACTATTCCTACGCGTATAGTCCCAAACCTAACGATTCCTTGGTAATATAGGTGTGATGATCAATTGTATAGTGTGGGAATACCTTGGAATATGAATTGAGGTCACAAATATCTCCAAACTCAAAGACGAGTTGAGAACATTTCTATCGATTAAGTGTTAGTGAATATTTCATCTTGGGTCAAATTCCAACAATCATTACTTTTAGTATTTAATGAACTACGTGTCCTACTATACACCAAATGAAAGGTCTTCGAGTCTTCTTTCCTACGCAACTGATTTCACCTTAATCTGATATTGGAGTGGAAAGTTATGCTCGTTTACATCATCATATCCATCTGACATCAAGGTGACGACTTGAGGTGATAAGCCGTCAACTAAGTGACGACTTATCAGTCAAGTCATCATCCTTAACCCGTATGTGACCAAATCCGGCCTCAAGTAATGACTTGAGGTGATAGGCCGTCACCCAAGTGATGACTTGTCAACCAAGTCGTCACCCAAAAACAGAATAGGGTCAACCTTAATCACAAAGTGATGACTCGAGCTAACGATAAGTTATCAACTATGTGATGACTTATCAACTCAAGTCATCAACTAAAAATTTTTGCAATTTGTACGTACTTTCCCTAGGGGTATTTTGGTATTTTACCCCATCCTAAATTTCTCCTACACAATTTAAACCATCCAAAACACTTTATAATTGATATTTTATTAGTTTTAAAACATCTCAAATCCTCTCCACTCTCAAGATCAAGAGAAAATTAGGGTTTCCTCAAAGTTAAGATTTCTAAGAAACAAGTCAAGATTCGAGTCCTATTCCTTGAAATAAGTAATCTAAGCTATGTGGGACTACACTAAAAACCATGGGCATAAGTTTAATTGTTTATCAAGATTAAAGATCCCCAATTATATTTTATAATGAAGGGTCGCTATTGTTTTCGAAAAGTATGTATCATAGAATTGTTTTGATGAAAATAAATGTTTTCTTGAACCACTTTTCATGGAAATTGAACTACAACAATATATATATATATATATATATATATATATATATATATATATATATATATATATATATGATTCTATGTGTTTTGTAAAGTAGATTGAAAGCATGAATGACTGAACTCCCTTTCCTTTCTGATATCTTTGATTTTAAGTATTGTGAATTATTTAAATGCATGAATTTTCCCAAAGAAAACTAGTGTGGGGAACCCTTTACTAATGATTATGGAGTGATATGGGTTGTGACGTGTTGAGAGGGATTTTATGAATGGAAAATGTTTATAGTGTCAAATTAACAATTTCTATGGGTTTAGGACAATGTAAACATAACATGACCACCTTATGATTGTACTATTGCAAGGAGAGTGTTTTTGATGTAAATTCAAATGAAACCAAATTACATGACTCTCCCTCACTTGATGTTTAAAAGCTATGGGTGGTCATTAATATGATAATAAGTGAAAAGAGCTGCAGATATGATTTGATATGATTTGATTGACTTACAAGTCAGGGTATGACGATACCCAGTGATTATATGCCCTTAAAAAGATAAGTATTGAATGTTTTGATAGTATGAAGCATGTTTATTTTAAAAAACTAAAAATTGGGCTTAACAGAGCAAGTTGGTCACCCGAAGAAGGCGTTTGAGTGTAAGGGCTTATTGCTGGAAACCGTAGTTGTCGATGTAGGACTTAAGATATTGTATCCTACATGGAAGGATAATAAAATAATTAGGACATCTCACATAGGGGATTTTCCAACGGTTTGCTCACATGGAGGGCATGTAAGACCCTGCATTTTGGGCTAGAATGAAGACCGTCTTTTCTATGTGTAGATGATCCAAAAACAATAAATCCTATGCAAATATGACATGTTAATCAATTTCATAGTATGGGGAATTGATTGAGCTTTCTGTCGATATAAGATTCACCCAAATCTGATACCTAGGCAAGAAGTTATGGCTAATTTAAGTCCTAGTTATAAAATACCGTCATTTTAGAGCTTGGAGCATTGCGGAGGTGGTCTATTTAACAATTGTCAAATTCCAGTTGCCTAACGCGATTGTGGCGTATCGCGCTGAAGTTCCAGGTCCCAACCAGTGGGACAATGCAATGGCTCCGCGTCTTGGTGACCCTAAAAATCCCATTCGTCAATTTTCAGTGAGCCACCGCAATAGTGGCACGTTGCGGTGGCGCATAAAATTGGGCTCATGGTTATATTTTTTTTGGTTACGTTAAGGATTAAAAAGGGGGTATTTGGGAAATTACGCTACCCCTAATCCATCTATAAACATACAATCAATAGCATTACAAAAACACTTTATGCCCAAAACTTCATTCTCTACAAAGCAAAAACCCTAAGCATCCCAAAAAACTCTTCCAAGAATCTCAAGATTCAACCGTGGGTTTCAAAATTAATTGAAGATTTGGAATTCCCAAACCATAGGCTTCAAGAATCAGTCTCTAATTTCCTATTTGAGGTACGTGGGGTTTATCCTAAAAACTACATGGCCTTGTAAACACTAGATCATGATTTAAAGATTATCAAACATGAATTTTAAAGGGTTTTCAGAATCTATGTTTTAATTATGCATTATAAATGTTTTTATGATATTGTTGATTTGACATTTAGGTCTTTACCCCTTGAATTGATTTACAAGTATATGTATATGTGTGAAAACTGAGATTGAAGATTATTTGAGAGCACATATTATGAAACCCCTTTCGTATGTTGAATTAAAGATTATGATTTTGTCGGAAAAGAGTTGAAATACATGCCTTGTGATTTGGAAGTAATTTTCTCAATGTCATAACAATTGAAATATAATTTAGAAATAACAAGAGGGTGTTTCTTGATATTACTATGATGTTCTTGTGTTAAAGAGAAAGAAATGCATGTAATTGAGAACTTTGACATGACCACCTTGAATTCATGAAATGTTGACAAAGAGAGTTTATTGCATTTGTTTACATGAGCTTTAAGAAAGATTTTCTTGAAATGATTTATTGATATGGTGGTCCCAAATTTACGTTTTGAAATAGAGATTATTATATGCTAATAATGGCTCAGAGATTTGGCTTGCAAGTCAATGGTATGACATACCATAAGTATGTATGCCATAATAGAGTATGTTTTCAGAGATTGATTTCAGTGAATGCATGTTTTAAAGAGTTAAACTGGGCTTAAAGAGGGTTAGGTGGTTACCTAAAGAAGGTTTGAGTTCAAGTAACTCTTAGCCTAAAATCGTGATGTGCTGATCCGAGTATATTATTTTTACGCTTGCGACGGCCGTGTGGCATAGTAGAGTTAGAGACTCCAACCCTTGCGGCATACTTGGGTTGGAGGCTTTCCCGCCGAGTCAAAAATGGATTCCATATAGCCCGTGGAATTTCAGAGTTGTAGGGTATACCACCTAGCGCAGAAGTAAAACATAGAATGTCTAAGATGATCTTTTAGTGTCTTTCATAAAGGCCCATGAGATTTCTTACTTTATGATTTGTTTATGAACTGTTTTAAATTGCTCTCATATATGTTGAATATAAATTATTATTTTGGATTTGCTCTACATACTAGTACATCTGTATTGACCCCCTACTTACCAGGTTCAGAGACTCAGCCTACGGGTCTGGCTAATCAGTAGAGTATTCCAGAGAGAAGTGATTTATGCAGTAGTGAGCCTTCTTTATTCCAGAAGACCTATTATTTTAAATCATGTTATTCTAATGTTTTGGTCTATTGGGGGCCTTGTCCCTGTTTTTAGGACAGTTTTTAGATGTAGTAGAGATTTCGCAGACTGAGTCAGATCTTATTTAGATGTTTTGAATTGCAGTTTTCTTTCTTATGCCTTGAAACCTAGAGTTAATGACCATGTTTTCGTATCAGATTATATTTCCATATTTTCTTTTATGATATGAATGTTGTGCATAATTGCCAGATTAGATAGAGTAGGACATCCGGACCTTCATGGTTTGGGATATCCGTCTCGGCCAGGCCCTAGTTCGGGTCATGACAAACTTGGTATCAGAGCACGGTTCATGGTCCCAGGGTTTCTGCGAAATTGCGTCGAGTAGAGTCTTGTTTATGGGTGTGTAGCATGCCACACTTATAGGCAGGAGGCTACTAGGTGTTTAGGAATGTCTCTCTTTCTTCTTGTTCTAGTTTGTGCTATGGAGTCAGAATGTTCCTCTTACATACTCTAATTCGTGCTATGGTGTCGTCCATACAGAAGTAAAGTCATCCCAATTCTTTTCTTACTTTAATATGCTCAGATATGTCTCATTATTGGGGTAATTCAAGTGCAAAAGTTTAGAGTCTAAATGGTATGGTCTTTTCTGATTAAGCCATGTAAGAGTTTAAAATTAGTGCAAGGACTTGAGAAGATTCCGTTAGTGTTTCAAGGTGTATTGATTCTAGTGTGAACTTTGATTATGATGAAATTGTGCTTTTTAGCTTGCGGTATTAAGTGTATTTAGTCCTTTTCAAAATTTATATTGCAGATGTCATGCCTAAAAAGGGGAATGACGTGTAGCAAAATGTCGGAACTGTATTTCCACCTGAATAGTAGTATTAGTTAAAGTATTGTTGTCATGACCTATTGGTAGTGAGATTAGACCAAGAAACTGGTAATATGAAGTCACAAGGTTAGAAGTCAGAGTGAGGGCGAATTTTGTGTAAATAAATATTTTAGTTGAATAACCGATGTTTGAGGATGATTTACCCCTTTATAGTGATACACTAATGTGGTAACTAGTTGCATGTGTGGATTGTATGGTAGTCTGTGGGGGAAGTGTTTGACTCATATTTTTATTCATACAAAGTAAGATATGTATTCTTATATCATTGATTATTGTGTATCAAGTTTCTATTTCTTGTAATCTTGTTATCATTGTGTTGTTGAAATTCAAAGTCTAGTGAAGCCGTGTGGGACTCTTTCGATTCACTAGCATAGTTGCCTTGTCATTTCTCTCCTTTTCTTGTTCAAAACATAAAATCAAAGTCAAGTAAAGCCGTGTGAGGCCTATTTTGATTCACTAACAACTTGTTGTTCATCTTGTTGCTCTTGTGTTGGTTGGAATCATGGGTTTAGAGGCGTAATGGAAAGAAAAGTGGTAAGGGCGATTTATTGAATATATGTATAGCCGAATCTTTTGACATGAGAATGAGTTGGTATTAAAGTGATACGTCCTTGTGTGTTAGCTTAGTAGAAGGTAGAGAAGGAGTTATTAGCGAAGTTAGTTGTTGTTTACTCGAAGTATGAAAATGGCTAGATTAGCCAGTAAGTTATAATTATAAACACAAAGTTGTTTGTGGAATTTGAAGGTAGTCTAAATGTACGCTTGGGTAAGTAAGTGTGATGTGATAAATTCGTATAAGTAGATAAGATTTTATGGGGTTATTATATAAGATTAAGGTTGATCATGTCTATTATGTGACTCTA
>NW_025838917.1:0-2548 GCF_002878395.1 Capsicum annuum | reverse complement strand
CCACAACATTCCCGAACCACGGGCTCACCCCAAAAATCGTGGGCTATTGCACACCAATTTGGCCATAAAATTCTCCATTCGTGTCGTTTCACCCGTTTGTCCACCCAAATGGCCATCAAAATTTAAACAGACCATACTGAGATGATCCCCTACATCCATGCCATGCCCCAATCAATTTTTAACCCATGCGTGCCCAAACCTTGGGCACACACCCAAAATCTAGGGCTATAGCGCACCAATTTGGCTCGAAAATGCACCGTTCGTACCGTTTCGCCCATTCGTCCACCCAAATGGCCAAAAAAAATTAAACAGACCACAATGGGATGATTTCTAACCTCCCTGGCATTTCCCAATTGATTTTTGGCCCACACAATGCCTGAAACCTTCCCCCCGAAATCGTGGGCTATAGCACACCGACTTAGCCCAAAAATTCCTCGTTCGTGCTCTTTCTCTTATTTGTCCGCCCAAATAGCCATGAAAATTTAAAAGAATCACACTAAGATTATCGCCACACCTCAGTCAATTTTCAACCCACAGCACGCACTGACCCGGGCCCACCCTCGAAAGTATGGGCTAAAGCACATCGATTTGGCCTAAAAAGGCCCCGTTCGCACCGTTTCATCTTTTTGTCCACCCAAATAGCCATAAAAATTTAAACGGACCATATTGGGATAATCCCCAACCTACCTGGCATGCCCCGGTTAATTTTTGAACCACAGCACGCCCGAACCCTAGGCCCACCCCCAAAATCGTGGGCTATAGCACACCCATTTGGCCCAAATATGCCCCATTTAGACTGTTTCACTGATTTGTCAATCCAAAAGGACACGAAAATATAAACGGATGACACTGGGATGATCCCCAACCTCCCGGTATACCTCGTTTGATTTTTGTCCCACAGCACACTAGGATTCCGAGCTCACCCCCAAAACTGTGGGCTATAGCACACCGATTTATCCCGAAAATGCCTCATTTGCATCATTTTTCCCGTTTGTCCACACAAATAGCCACGAATATCTAAACGGACCACAATGGGATGATCCCCAACCTCACTGGCATATCGCAGTCATTTTTTTGCCCACAGAACACCCGAAACTCGGCCTCACCCGTAAAACTTTAGGCTATAGTACACCAATTTAGCCTGAAAATGCCTCATTTACGCTGTTTTGCCCGTTTGTCTACCTAAATGGCCATAAAAATTTAAACAGATCACACCGGGATGATCCCCAACCTCCCTAGACTGCCTCGATTAGTTTTTAGACAACAATACACTCGGACCCAAGGCCCACCCTCGAAATCGTGGGCTATGGCAAATCAATTTAGCTTGAAAATGCCCCGTTTGTGCAGTTTTGCCCGTTTGTCCATGCAAATGGCCAAGAAAATTTAAATGGACAACACTGGGATGATCCCCAACCTTCCTGGCATGCCTTAGTTGATAATTCGACCTATAGTGCGCTCGGACCCTGGGCCCACCCCCAAAACCGTGGGTTATAGCATACCGATTTGGCCCGAAATCTCCCCGTTGACACCATTTTGCCTGTTTGTCCATCCAAATGGACATGTAAAGTTAAAAAAATTATATTGGGATGATCCCCAACCTCCCAGACATGCCTAGATTAAATTTTGGCCCACAACACTCCCGGACCCCGAGCCCTCCCCCAAAACCGTGGGCTATAGCACACCAATTTGGCCTAAAAATACCTCATTCGTTCCGTTGCGCCCATTTGTCCATCCTAATGGCCATGAAAATTTAAACGGACCACACTGGAACAATCCCCAACCTCTCTGACTTGGCAGATCGATTTTCAGCTCACAGCACTCCCAAACCTTGGGCCCACCCTCGAAATTGTGGCTATAGCACATCGATTTGGCCCAAAAATTCCCCGTTCGCGCCTTTTCACTTGTTTGTCCATCCAAATTGCCATGAAAATTTAAACGGACCACACTTGGATTATACCTAACCTCCGTGGCATGCCCCGATCAATTTTTAGCCCATAGTACGCTTGGACCCCAAGCTCACCCCCAAAATCATGGGCTATAGCACACCGATTTTTCCCGAAAACTCCCCATTCGCACAATTTTGCCTGTTTGTCTATCCAAATGGCCATGAAAATTTAAACGGAACACATTGGGATGATCCTAACCTCCCTGGTATACCCCAGTCAATTTTTGGCCCACAACACACCCTGACCCCAGGACCACCCCCAAACCTGTGGGCTATAGCACACCGATTTGGCTCGAAAATGCCCCATTCGCGCCGTCTCGCTTGTTTCTCCACCCTAATAGCCACGAAAACTTAAATGGACCACATTGGAATGCCTCGACCTTCCTGACATGCCCTATCAATTTTCAGCTCACAAAACTTCCGGACCTTGGGTCCACCCCCGAAACTGTGGGCTTTAGCACATCGATTTGGCCTAAAATTTCCCGTTCGCGTCATTTTGCCCGTTTATCCACCCAAATAAACACAAAAATTTAAAATAACCACATCAGGATGATCCCCCAACCTCAATGGCACGCCCCAATCAAACTTTAGCCTACAACACGC
>NW_025838916.1:0-1000 GCF_002878395.1 Capsicum annuum | reverse complement strand
TGGTATTTGGTATTATAGGACCAGCAGAGTTGAATAAAAAACTAGTCTTTGTCACATGAGACCAAATAAAGAACATTGTATAAATATTGTGGGAAATGATAAAGAAAAAGAAAATCCAGATTCTTTATGTTAAAATTTGTATATCAAACCAGTGATAAGGGAATATAGAGGATTAAATTTTGTTAGGACAATTGAAAAGTAAGAAAGAAACAACCAAGTTAATGTTTTACACGTAGAGAGCATGAAAAAACACAAATAATTCATCTGCTGCAAATTTACTACATAGCTCTGCAATGCATCGAAGCATTACATCATTTTTTCAGTAAAGTATGCTTTGTGACTCTCTTTCTGCACCTATATGTGTTTCTACACCTATAGATGATTCTTACTGGTTGATCGATTACATCGATCATGTGTAATTACCTTGGTAGTGTACGGCTCGTGAGTAGATTGGTTCTGGCAGCTATAATCAGCAAGTTGAAGAATCAAGAAACTAAATAACACAAGTAATAAGCCCATGGAAAGATAACTCCTCATGACATGGAATAGTGTTGCAAAGATCACAATGAACTATCAAAAGGAAAACAAACTATCTGGTTCAAAATTGCAAGTGACATTCAACATATTGCAACATAAATAACCTAGAAAGACAAATCAAGAACCTGTCCATTGACAAGTAAGCCGTGTCAAAATGGCAACTTCTAACTGTTTTATTTGCTAAGTAATTAGCTAAATTTTGAAACAACTACAATATACCAAGTGTCATCTCACAAGTGAGGTCTGGGGAGGGTATAGTGCACGCAGGCGTGAGGCAAAGAGGGTAGAAGCTGAAATCACTGTACATGGGGCTACTACTAACTAATGTTGTGCTCTAATTAGTATATAGAATTTGAAATGACACCAATAATGTCTCCTCTTCTGTTTAGACAGAACAGATAGACAAAAAATCAAGTCAGTCTCATTCTGACAAACTAATCTGCTTGTATCATTATGCCAATTT
>NW_025838915.1:0-1059 GCF_002878395.1 Capsicum annuum | reverse complement strand
TGTTTACATTATATTGACACAAAATAGTATATCGATTTCATCACTACACGAGATATACGT
Source organism: Capsicum annuum (assembly GCF_002878395.1). Lineage (NCBI taxonomy): Eukaryota > Viridiplantae > Streptophyta > Magnoliopsida > Solanales > Solanaceae > Capsicum > Capsicum annuum. Next base: position 999 of record NW_025838915.1, on the reverse strand, counting down.
ATATATAAATATATTCAATTGGCTATCAACATTCAAATACGTACTATATACATCACATACCTAATTTTACCATCCCATAATAATATACAACATATTTCATAGAAACTCAGTTGAATTATCGATTGGTTTATCTTATGTCATTAATATACCTTCACTATATAATATGTATATACTATATATATACCTATAGATACACACACATATATATACACATTATCGACTATATCAATACATACTATATACATCACATACGTACACAAGTATCTTATCCAATAATATAATGCGACATATTTCATATATGTACTATATACATCACATACCCGATTTTATTACCCCATTGTATTTCACATATACTCAAATAAATTATCGGTTGATTTATCTTATGTCATTAATATACCGTCGCTATATAATATGTATATATATATATATATTATATATATATATATATACATATACATACACACACATATACACACTATCGACTATATAAAGTTCAAAATACGTACTATATACACACATACGTATACAAGTATATTATCCAATAATATAATGCGATGTGTTTCTTATACATACTTAGATTAGTGACCGATTAATTATATTTGATTAGCTTAATATATTAGGTCTTGATTATATATATAATTAGATTTTACTAAAAATTATTTAATTTTTAATTTTTTTAGTTCAAAAACCGACCACAAGTGGTTGGTTTTTTTAAATTTAATTTTTTATTTTAATTAAAAAATCGACCACTCATGGTCGGTTTTTATAAGTATTTTTTAATTATTTCTTTTAATACAAAACGACCACTAATGGTCTGTTTTTTTAAAAATAAATTAAAAAAGAATTTTTAAAAACTGACCATAAGTGGTTGGTTTTTATAAATATTTTTTAATTTTTTTTTTTTTTAAATCGACCACTTGTGGTGTGTTTTGTTATTTTTTAAAAAATTTTATTTGTTAAATAAATAATAATTATTATTAAATTATTGTAATAATTATT
>NW_025838914.1:0-3576 GCF_002878395.1 Capsicum annuum | reverse complement strand
AAATAAAGTGGAAAGAAAAAAAATGAAAAAGAAAAAGAAATTAAAATTAAAAAAAGATTAAAAAAATGAAAATAATAACAAGAACATATAGTTAAGGATATAAGAGAATAATATTTAAAATTTTTGAAGATCATGGAAATAATAATCTTCATATTTGAGTTTGATTTGAAAAAGGAATCTACTAATTTAAATAAGATTAATTTATGAGAATTTAATTAGATGGGATAATTATTCCTTATTTAACTCAACTAATTTGAGTAAAGCAAGGGCAGTAAATCTTGTTGTATATGTATTTATATAGCAACAGTTTACTTAAATATAAAATTCAATTTGCTATTTTTCGTAATTTTGAAATTGTTGCTCTAAAAGTTACAATTAAGGCTCTATAGTTGCTATTTCTGAAATTTTTCCTTATTTATATTTACTTGAACACCCTAACTGATCAATTTAGATAAATCCTCCTAATTCGTAACCATTTTGTTTTATCACGTATTTTAGTAGATTCGTGTTTTTCTCACCTAATATATCTCGTAACCTTTATGTTAATCTTTTTGAACACATCATGAAATAATTAATCACGTTTAGTTTACCTTTTCCAAGCATGAAAAGAATTAGATTTTGTTAAATTGAAAAATTTAAATTCTCCCGTCATCGATTAAATATTTCCTACGCAATAATTTCTCTTAAAACTTATTATTTTAAATTAACATTGACAATAAAAAGAATAGATTTTCCTTAAAAGCAGTAGTCTCTCTAAAAGCAAAAATGAATTACTATTTTTATTGTTAAAAATGAACTTTTCTTTGAAATTTTCTTTAGCCTAAAAAACTTGATGAAAGAAAATGATTTTCAAAAATCGCTTGATTTAAGTTTGATATTTTATAAAAATTGAAATTTTCGTAAAGTTAGCCACCTTCATTTTAGTTTGTCTAAAAAATGATATTTTGGTGAACCATTCTAAACGGACGCTCCTAAGTGCCTTAAAAATCTTCTTAGGGCGTTAATTGAACCCTTACTCAGATTCTCTTTTTTAAAGATTTATTTCTGTTTTAAAGTCTTTTGAATTTCGTTAAGTTTTCTTGATATTTTCTATAAAAATCAAGTGGCGACTCTGTGAATTTTCTTAAATTATTTTGATATTTTTCGAAGTTTTGAAATAATTTGAGAAGTCGAAAACCAAATAATTTGTCTTTCCTTGGATAAATCCGAAAAGGGATAAAACAAACATCAAGCAACGTCACATCATAACCACCACCACCACTATCAACCGCCGCCATCATAACATCACTATAATACCAAGCATCACAATTATCACCACTAATATTACTAATCACTAACATCAATTATTGTTACCGCAACCACCATTATAAACCATTTTCACTATCACTAACAAACATAAATATTTTTCAATCAAATAATATAATTATTTGTATTAAATTGCATATTTTTCTGATATATAATTAGTTTTTTATTTTATTATATATACAAATAATTTTTTTTTGCACATTTAGATATTGAAAAACAAACAGTCTTAATCATTCAGTTTTCAGATCTAGAGACCACATCTTAATTATTCAGACGTGCATTTAGATTCAGACGTCTAAATCTTAAAAAAACAAATGCAACCTGAGTCAAAAAATTACATTTTGGCTTAAGATAAAAGCAAGCATGCATTATCATGGATATTAGATAAATCCATGACTATAAGGCAATCTTTTGAAAAGATGAGTTACAATAATTTTTTTTTCACTAAATCACAGTATATATTGACCTTAATGAAATAAGAAATTCTTGAAATTGATGGTAATTGGTAGCCCTATTGGTTATTGTTGTTGTTTTCGGGTACATCAAATCTGTATTTTCACGGCACTACTTCAACACAAGTTCAAGAATAAATCAAGAACACTTATGAAGTTGTCCAACACCTTCAACACAAGATTAAAATGATCTTTTAAAGAAGTATGTTTTCAGTTTCTTAAAAAAAATAGATGAAGCAGAAAAAAGTCAAGTCCTCCAAATTCACGGAGTGTCTTTAAGGAAATAATTCTTCTCAAGTACCCGAGGTTGCGAAATTTTTCTCCTAGGATAAAATGACTTCACCACCAGAATGTAGCGGTACCTCAAACTTTCTGGTTTTCTTCGAACTCGCTCAACGGGAGATGATAACACAGAGTTTTTAGAAGCAAGAGACTATTTTTCTTATGCAGAAATTTTTCATACTCAACCTGTAGAAAAAATGCAGGTTTATATAGCCATAAAGTGTCTCTTCCAAAAAGTGGCAATGGTTCATCCGAAAAGGTGAACCCTGTGGAAGAGTCTTGTCTGTTCATTCGAAACATTGCGTTGTTTTGAACAGACACAACTATCGGAATAGTCACTCCCTTTTCAAAACAATGTGTTTTTCCTCAAAGGGTTGTGTCCCTCCATTTTTCATTCATACCACTTGAACCCAACAATCCCCTACATGAATGGGGAATGACTATTCTTTGTAAAACTTTACGAACAAGCATGTAATCATCAAGCAAAGACTGATTGAATCTGGATAAGTGGGTTTCTCTTTGAACTTTTCATAGTGAACATGCATCGAATACACTCGGTCAATCGATAGATTTGATATCTTTGAACCTTCAAGATTTAATGTACACCTAGAAAATATATATCACACAACCTGCCTTTTATCATTTATGGTTCTCAAGATTTTATTTATTTCAGCCATGAACTCATCCCGATCTCATGAGAGGTTAGAGAATAGGTCTTTACTAACATTCTCCTTAAAGCAAATTCTACTTTACCCTTACATAGGTGATTTTTAAACGTTCAATCTTGTAGATTAAACTATTTGGTCAAATCTGTCAAATTTAGATAATCATTAAAAGACTTCACACCATAAGTTTTATCCTTGTTTACTAAACATTGTCTACATCATGAGAATGAGTTGGGTATATTGACAATGTTGGACATGTCAGACACAACTTTGTTTGATCTCCTTGAACCTAGCTCTTGGGATCTCCAATTTGCTAGGTAGAGTTACCGCCATATTCATATTCTCCGCTCCTATCACTTTTTATCGTTTTGATCTTTTTCTCTAACTGATTTTCAACTTCAGTTCTATATTGCCTAAACGCATCTATTGCTTCATCCTTACTATTCAGCAAATAGACATAATAATATCTAATTCAATCGTCAATAAAAGTTATAAAATACTTTTTACCACCACGATATGGTGTTGACTTCATATCACAAATATCAGTGTAGATTAAGTCTAAGGGATTGGAATTTCTTTTAACGGACTTATACGGATGCTTAGCATGTTTTGATTCCACACACGTTTGACACTTTGACTTATTGCACTCAAAGTTCGACAACATTTATAAGTTAATCAATTTTCGCAATGTTTTGTAATTAAAATGGCCTAACCATTCATGCCACAAATCATAAGACTAAAGCAAGTAAGAAGAAATTAAATTTTTATTGATTTCAACATTCATTACATTTATTTTGAATAGGCCCTTATTGAGGTAGCCTTTTCCTACATACACTTCTCCTTTACTAAGTACAATTTTTTCGAAAATAAAT
>NW_025838913.1:574980-580380 GCF_002878395.1 Capsicum annuum | reverse complement strand
AGTACTTCATACCTAAATCAGTTTTGAAATATATTTGGACGTCACATGATTTGGGGAAAACTTCATTCTATCTTATCTCAACTTACTTACTAACCACTTGGAATGTATTAAAAGATTAGCATATATTAAAGAGAACATAATTGGTGAATTTACTACTATCATATCTCCACTTATTCACTAAAGTCCTTCAATAATCACTAGACATGCATAGGTTCACACTTATTTGGGAAGTTCCTACCATCATGGAATAATTCATCCACTTGGGCATTTTATCAAACACTAGACATACGTAAACTAACTCACAATTTGGGGTTTCATCATCAACATACTACAATGGCCCTTTTCTGCCTCACCTATGCCTTTTTATCAAACCTTTGAGGAACATGATCCACTTATTTAACCATTTATACACTCAAATGTCATAAACGCATCACATAAATTCCACATACTAGGGTCAAAGCTCATAAATCTTTATACACAAACATGAATCAAAACTCAACATCATAAGGAACATCAATTTCAACTCATACAAATCATGGAATCTCGTAAGTTTAAAAATCTTGAAGTTTTAAAAATGGTTCTTGAGCTTCTTGGATGAAAGGGACCCAAGAATCAACATTTACATACCTTGGGAAGACTCTTTTCTTAAATGCCTTTGGAAGGATTTCTTGATTTCTCAAGATCTTTCTTGATGATTATTGAAGAAGAATGAGCGGATTTTGATTTTAGAAACCCTAATTTTTTGGAAGTGGAAGAGAAAATAAGGCTAAAGACCCTTGGTCGAGTATTTATAGAGGCTAGAGAAAAATGGAAAAAGACAAAAAAGCCCTTGGAATTAAACTGGAAAATCCCAATTTTACATATTGGTGCGACACTTCATAATTCTGCCAGCTCACTGGAAAATGGACAATTGGGAAACTGCATGACAGTACAACGTGGTGGAAATTGCATTGCACCCTAGATTGCAAACTGGAACTATATCATGATGTGGTGGAATCATGAAGTTTTACTGGATTTTGACAGTTGCCATTTTGGCTGGCTCCGCGATGCGCTAAGGTGCCAGGTGGCATACTATTTCACTAAAATGGCTCTAACTCTTAACCCAAGTGTCCGATTTGGGAAAATTTCATATCGATGTAAATCTTATTCAATGGTCTATGTGAAAAAAAATAGAAATTAGGGAATTTCAACATGATTCAAAATATATCATACATGAGAAGGTATTTCTAAAACTTTTAGACTCAAATTTCTGCTTTACTAAATACGCTCTAAGGCTCCGACTTGAAGAGGACTCTTCGGGTCATTACATTAGAAAATATTAGGGTTCATCTCTTGGACTTTGAGGATGGAGGTGTGATTATACAAGAGATGGTAAAGACATCTATTGGTATTGAGATGAAAGAGATGCAGGTTTTGGATCCTATCCTGACGCAGATCAAGGATGATGTGGGTCACCAAAAAGTGATGGACTTCAAGAATGATGGTGATGGTATCTTGATGTACCAAGGTAGGTTGTATTTTTCTATTATTAATGTTCTAATAGAGAAGATCTTGGTTGAGGATCACAAGTTGAGGTATACTATTCATCTTAGTTTGAAAAAGATGTACCATGACTTGAATGAAATCTATTAGTGTAATAAAATGAAGAGAAAGTGGTCAATTTTGTGGCTATGTGTTAGAAAGTGAAGGTGGACAACTTGATACCTTATGTATTATTTTAAAAAATTGAGTTACCTGTGTGGAAGAGGGAGGTGATTAATATGGATTTATTTACCAATCTTTTATGGTCTCGTAGTTAGTTTGATTCAATTTGGGTCATCATAGATAGGATGACTAAGTCTTCTCAATTCTTGCCTATAAGGACTAATTACTCAGTTGAGGATTGTGCAAAGTTGTTCATCTAAGAGATCGTAAAGTTTTATGGCATACCTATTTTTATTATTTTTTATTGAGGTATAAAGCTCTTGTCTCATTTTTGGTATTCTTTCCAAAGAGTTTGGGAACTAAGATGATCCTTAGCACCACTTTCCACCCTCAAGTGGATGGACAAGCAGAGAGGACCATTTATACGTTAAAGAATATGCTTCGGTCTTGTGTAATTAACTTTGGTGGTAGCTAGGTTGGTCATCTACCTCTCATCATGTTTAATTCTAATAATAATTAATATTCTAGCATTGGGATATCTTCGTTTAAGGTTTTGTATAGTATCAGATGTCGCTCATCTGATAGGTGGTTGGAGGCTGGCCAGACTTGGTTATTCGATCCTAAATTTTTTTGTCAAGCTATAAAGAAGGTTAAGGTTATTTGGTATATGCTTAAGACTACCCAAAGTCACCAAAATTCCTAAGTGGATGTGAGGCAAAGCGAGTTGGAACTTTAAGCTGGCGACTGAGTGTTCTTTAAAGTATCTCCCATGAAGGGAGTGATATAGTTTGGAATTAGGGGAAGCTCTGTACCCATTATGTGAGCCTATATTTGATCTTGAATAGTATGGGTAATGTGGCTTATGAGTTAGAGTTGCCTCCTTGCTTTTGTTTCGTTCACCCAATTTTTAATGTTTCAATATTGATGAAGTGCGTGGGTGATCCTTCCATGGTGGTTTCATTGGAAAGTGTTGGTGTTTCAAAGTCTTTGTAGTATAAGAAAGTTCCATTTGAGACTTTTGATCGGAAAGTCCATCGATTATGGACAAAGGATATGGCTTTCGTGAAGGTTCTACAGAGGAACCAAGAGTTTGAAGAAGCTACTTGGGAAGTTGAAGAGGACATAAAGTCCGAGTACCTATTTTTATTCCCTATTCTTGATAATTGTTCTTATGGTATGCGCTAATCTTAGCATCTCTTTTTTCTGATTTTCCTAAAGGAATAGTAATTTCCTTGACATCTTTATTTTCTGTCATTGTTAAAGGTAAACGTGGTTGTATTCCATGCTAAATCATGCTAAGGGATGCCTTGTCACATTATTTGAGGACGACTGATACTAAGAGGGGGGAGAATGAAACACCCCAAATCTGGTGCCTAGAATGTTACATGGTGCTCATGATCCCAAAGGACCATAAGCTAGCCCATGACTGATATCTATACCAATATACTGCATGATATACTGTAGGAATATGGAAATAAAGGCTGACAGGCCATAACGTTTAAGACTATAACATAACTGATAAAGATATAAGATCTGAGTGGGGTATGAAATACTCAAAACAACTGAAATAAATGTCTGAACATAATAGTTTTAAAAGCCTCTAAACAACTGAACTATCTGAATAAGGAGTTGATGGGACATGTCCCCAACTATCTCCAACTAATAAATTAATTAACGAGATAATAAAGTAATGATCATGTCTTCGAAAGATGCGGACTCACTGCTAACTCTGACTATTAAGACTGGAATGCTACTAATGCTCTGGAGCTCGTGCTTCTAAACCTATGGTATAAGACACCATAGCGCAAATGCGTCAATACTTTGAATGTACTAGTATGCATGTGAGGTAGGCTGAATGCAAAGGGTTTACATGCATGATATATACTAACTGACTGAATAATATGAACGTGAGAATACAAGCATGAAGACATAATAACTGTAACTAGGGTCGTGATGACATGATTACTTAGTCTGAGTACTGATAACATGAGATACAGATAATTGTATAACTGAAATAACTGATATTGAGCTACTGTATCTAACAGTCTAGTTTCTGATGGAACTAGATGAGTTCCACACTATTCTGAGTTGACTATATCTGACAGCCCTAAATATTGTAGAACTATCTAGGTTCTATTACTGAGACTGAATGACTATATCTAACAGTCCTGATTCTATAATGAAACTATGAGAAGTAGTCATCTAACCGACATGACCCTAATACGCCATTATGGCTGAGTTGGGGTCCAATCTGTAATGCCAATTGGAAGGGTGTCAATACTGCGCAATTGGTAAAGACAATCTGTGAGTAACCCTAATATAATAGGTAACTCTAGTGAGAACGGTGGGAACCCTCATCTAACAGGTTAAGTCACCTCATCTACGCTCATATAACAAGCTATGATGTTTTAACCTATGCTGGCTACGTAGTTTATGAATGCAAGGATTACTTCTACGAATCACACCCTCATATAACAGGTGAGTTCCCATTCTTCGGTTTACTCGGTGCTAATTCCTACTCCCACCTAAATAGACACTGTACATGATTAACTGAACTAGACTAGACTGAATTCATAGAGTTTCGTTAGCTGACTGAATACTATTGAGATTACTGAATTATTGAGCTTTCCTGAGTCACATGACTAACTGGTTTCTATAGACCATGGCTTTACTGAGGATATCATGAAAACATGACACTAAATCTAGGCACACGGCTATATTTTTCAAGTACAATTAGCCCTAGGACTCGCTGAAAGGAAACTGATAAGGTATGACATTATTGAATACATGACCAATATCAACAATCCATAATACAATAGTTGGAGATATTTCATGAGCATTTAATATCATAGCTTTGTACGTGAATATGATATCATGTATACATACCATAATTTCATAAGGCCAACTCATGAGCAATCCCCTAATCAATTTCAATACATAAGAATAAGAATAACAATGAAGTCATTTTGAACATAAGTTTAAAGTATACATTGTTATTTGGGTCACAATTTAGCTATAGTTCATTATTTCTATTCCTTTAGGTATTTTATCAAACACCTTACACGTACAACTTAAGGAATAGGTCAAATCATCAAATTTCACAAGTCATAAACCACCAAATTCATGGATTTCAATTTATATGTTAACGTAGTTTTTATAATTTCACATAAGGATCCCAACATGGGAATCAAACAACAACCATCACATAACTTGAGCAACCCACAACAAAATAATCATGATTCATAATTTAAAATGGGGTTTTTGAGCTTTATTGATGAAAGAAATCCATAAATCAACGCAATACATACCTTAGTTCTTGATTTAGCAAATATTGATGGAGACATTTCCTTAAAATTGAATCCCCAATTGAAACCCTTGTTTGTTCTTGAAAGAAAATTGAGAAAAACTAGTATATTTGAGTGAAGAATGGCTAAATCACGCATTATTTGGCTTAAATAGGGGTGGGAAATTAACCCTTTTAACCCTGGACACGTATTTTAAAATTGATGAAAATTTCCCGACCTGGACCCCTAGCGTGACGCGGTGCTATCACGTCGTGTCACTAGAATTTGACAATTGGGAAATAGGGAAATGGCGCGAAGTAGAGCCATTGCGTTTCCACTTTGTTTGCAACCTAAAATTTTGGCGCGATACGGAGAAATCACGTTGGGACACTGGAAAAAGGACAATTTCTATTTTATCTTTTGGCGCGGGGCGCCACTGACCAATATGGCACTGTTTTATGATGGAGACTTG
>NW_025838913.1:548847-571980 GCF_002878395.1 Capsicum annuum | reverse complement strand
TCATTCTACGCTTCTCAATACATTTTGGAGTACAAAGTTTAGGGTTTTGAGCTTAAGGCTCATCACTCTTACTTTCAGCAAGAAATTTACCACCAGAAAGGCATGTTAAACACTCCTTTACTTTTAGGTATTATTATATATTTTTAATTTACTTTGTAATTATATGTTTTGATGATTATTTGAAACTAGGATTGAGGAGATTTTGTTGTGAAAAGCTTATATTGGTTTCCTATTGTTTTAACGGTTATTCCATGTGTAAATGGTGGGTTTTGAAACTGTAATGTGTGACATAAAAATGGTGGAATTTATAATATGGTTTCATAATGTTTAAGTTGTATCCATTCCAATGACAAAAACCATCCCACCAACTAACATTGGTAATCTTACGATAGGACTTCACCACTTGTATACTTGTATACGGCTCACACCATGAGTCGTATTGGGTCCAAAGAATGGGAGTCTAGGAATTTTTTTTAAGGGTCCAAACCTGGGATGCTTGAGTCTCCCCAACTAGGAATATTTATCCCTGAATGATGGATAAGGTAGGGGTAAACACACACAGAGTCATTTGCATATTCAAATATCCCTTTGACGAAGTTTTAAAACAAAGAGGCAAAGATGTTAATCTTTTATTTAACAAACTCAGAAAATAAAGGTGTGTTCAAGAACACATACCTTCTGCACGAATATCAAGAGTAAAAAACAAGAGCGGATACATGGACTTCATGTCTTCCTCCACTTCCCATGTGGCCTCTTTCACCTTATGGTTCCACCATAGAACCTTAACCAAAGCCTCATCCTTGGTCCACAATTGATAAACTTGCCTATCCAATATCTCAACCGAGACTTGTTCATAAGACAGAGAATCCAAGATATGTAATCCCTCCAATGGAACAATCGAAGATGAATTATCAACGCACTTCGTCAACATAGAAACATAGAATACTAGACAACCAAAATCAAGATAGATGGAAACTACACCTTATACGCAATATTTCCCGCTCTCTGTAAAATCTCATAAGGACCAATATACCAAGGACTGAGCCTTTCATTTTTGCCATACCGCACCACTCCCTTCATAAGAGACACCTTAAGAGAAACATTGTCCCCGACCTTAAACTTCAAGTCTCTATGCCTAACATCCATATAGGAATTTTGATTACTCTGGGTATCCTTAAGACTATCCCAAATCACCTTCACCTTTTCATAGCTTGACGAACAAAATTTAAACAAAACAAATCAGCCTCGCCAAGCTCAAACCAACCCATAGGAGATCTACACCTCCTACCATACAATGCCTCAAAAGGAGCTATACAAATACTCTTGTGATAGCTATTATTGTAAACAAACTATACCAAAGGTAGATGCTCAACCCAACTGCCACCATAATCAATCACACATTCTTGAAGCATATCTTCCACTATTTGAATAGTTCTTTTTGCATCCCCATCCTACTATAGATGCAAAACAGTACTCAGACTTACCATAGTCCCCAACTCTTTCTGGAAAGACCTTCAAAAGTGCAATATAAAATGCATACCACAATCGGAAATAATCGAAATAGGTGCCCCATGAAGTTTCACAATCTCTTGAAGATAAAGCTTTGCATAATCCTCAGATAAAAAGTTAGTCTGCACAGGTAAGAAATATGCAGACTTTGTTATCCTATCCACGATGACTTAAATAGAATCAAATTGGTTATAAAATCGAGGAAGATCGATAACGAGATCCATATTGATATCCTCCTACTACCATTTAGGCAACACAATCTCTTGATACAACCTACCACATCTCATGTTCTCAACCTTAACTTGTTAACACACCATGCTTTTGGACAGAAAATCAACCACGTCCTTCTTCATGCCTCTTTACTAATGATCTCCTTGAGATCATGGTACATCTTAGTAGAATCCGGATAAACAAGATAGCGCGACTCGTGCACATCAGTCAAGATCCTTAGCCGCAAACTGCCTACATTAGGAACATACAACTTTTCTTTGTAATGCAAAGTACCATCGCCGCTAATCTTTAAATTCGCCACCTTTTGCCCACCAATGCCAACCTTGATTTTCATTATGGCTGAATCCAACTTTTGCTTCTCCTTAATCTCCACATAGAGAGATGATATAACAACTTTTTGTTCCATCACACCGCCATTCTTGGAGTCCAAGAGATGAATCTAAGATTTACCAAAGAGTGTATATCCTTCACTAGTTCTTTCTTTCCCTCTTCCACATGAGCCAAGCTACCTATGGACAACCTACTAAGAGCATATGCAACCATGTTAGCTTTACCTGGGTTGTAGAGAAGACTCATATCATAGTCCTTGAGAAGCTTAAGCCATCTTCTCTGCCTGAGATTAAGCTTTTTCTATGAGAACACATACTACAAACTTTTGTTATCAGAAAAAATTTCCACGTGAATACCATATAAATAGTGTCGCCATATCTTCAAAGAAAACACAACGGCTAACAACTCCAAATAATGAGTAGGATAGTTTCTCTTATGCATCTTTAACTGCTTGGAAGCATAGGATATGACCTTTCCATATTGCATTAACACACAACTAAGACTAACTTGAGATGCATCACAGTAAACTACGAACCCATCGTTCCCCTTCGACAAAGTCAAAACTGGAGTCGAAGTCAAATTATCTTTCAACTTCTCAAAACTCCCCTCACACGCATCTGACCAAGAAAACTTAACCTTTTTCTGAGTTAACTTAGTCAAAGGAATAACTATTGCTGAAAAAATCTCCACAAACCATATATAATACCAAACTAAACCCAAGAAGCTCCGAATATTAGATGGAGTCATAGGTCTAGGATACTTCTTCACCTTAACCACCTTCTGCAGATCCATCATGATCCCTTCACTGGATATTATATGACCCAAAAAAGTCATATAATTCAACCAAAACTTGTACATAGAGAACTTAGTAAACAACCATTGTTCCTTTAAGGTCTGCAATATTACACTGAGTTAATTAGTATGATCCGCCTCACTTTTTGAATACTCCAAAATATCATCAATAAACACAATGATGAAGAGATCCAAATATTGCCAAAACACCCAGTTCATCAAATCCATAAATGCTGTCGGGGAGTTTGTCAATCCAAATTAAATTACAAAAAACTCATAATGCCCATACCGAATGTGAAAAGTTATCTTAGGGATATCCACCTCCCTAATCTTTAACTACTGGTACACAGACCAAAGATCTATATTAGAAAAGAACTTTGCATCTTATAACTAGTCAAACAGATCATCTATGTGAGAAAGAGGATATTTGTTCTTGACCGTTGCCTTATTCAACTACCTGTAGTCTATGCCCACATGAAGAGAACCACCCTTCTTGTGCACGAACAACACTAGTGCACCCCATAGAGAAATGCTAAGATGAATAAACCCTTTGTATAGATGATCTTTAATTTGCTCCTTGAGTTTCCCCTCAAATCAGCTGGAGCTATTCAATATGTAGGAATAGAAATTGGATGAGTGTTAGAAAGCAAATCAATACCAAACTCTATTTCCCTATCTGGAGGAACACCTGGAAGATTATTTAGAAAGACCTTTGGAAACTCATTAAGTACCAAAACTGACTGCAACAAAGGTCCTTCCAAGTTAGAAGCTTTAACTCGAACCTAGTGACAAAGATAACCCTTAGAGATTAATCTCCAAGCTCTAAGATAAGAAATAAACTTTCCACTAGGTGCTAAGGAACAAACTTCCTATTCTATTTCCAGCTCACCAGGAAACCTAAAGATGACTCTATGGGTTCGACAATCTAAATTTTCATAACTAGAATACAACTAATCCATGTCCAAAATTACATCAAAATCTACCATGCCCAACTCAAAAAGATTCGTCAAAGTTTGCCTACTACTCACAGATACCATACACCCCCTATAGACCCGTTCAACAATGATTGAACCTTCTATTAAGGTAGAAATAGAAAATGGATCTGAGATAATCTCCTGATCGAAACCAAAAGACACAGCTATATAAAAAGTCACATAGAAAAAAAAACGGTAACGTACCAATAACAATTTCAAGTGATGCCTTGGATTCCTGATGAGATGCCAAAGCATACAACCTGTTCCGACCATCATAGGAACCAAGAGTAGTAAAAGAAGTAGATGCCATACCACCAGGTGTAGGAACAGAAGATAAAACCCCCAGAATCTTATTCGCCCCAGTAGTAACCTTGTTAGATGGACAAACCCTAAGTTGATGGCCTACTTGGCCATACTTGAAGCACTTATCCCTTCTCTCCTCACAAAATCCCCAATGACGATGATCACAAAACTAAGAAGGAGGACACGAAGAAATAGACTGACCTCCACTTGCCTGAAATTGGGCTCCCTACGCCCGAGAATTATCACCACTATGATGACGCCTATCGCTTAACTACTGGGGGTAAGGAGTACTAGTAGTCACTACTAAAAAATTCTTTTTCGAACCATAGCTTGTGGTCGCAAAAAAATCAACCACATATGGTAGGTTATTAATTTTTTTAAAAAAATATTTTTTTTAAAAAGCAACCACATGTGATCGCTTTTATATTTTAATATTCCAAAATGATCATTTCAATAATTTTTACTTATTTATTTAAAAAATAAAAAATAAAAAAAGCGACCACTTATGGTCGGTTTTATTTTAAAAATTAAATTTAAAATATCTTATAAAAGTGACCACAAGTGGTCAATTTTAGAATTAAAAAAATAAAAAAGAAAATAATTTTAAAAAACTGACCACTTGTGGTTAGTTTTATTTAAAATATATAACTAAAAAATATTTTTATAAAGCGACCACTTGTGGCGGTTTTATTTTAAAAATTAAGTTTATAATATTCTATAAAAGTAACCATATGTGGCCGTTTTGGAATTAACAAAATAAAAGTAAAAATAATTTTAAATAACCGACCACTTATGGTCGGTTTTATTTAAAAAGTACAATCAAAACATATTTTTAAAAGAAACCACTTATGGTCAGTTTTATTTTAAAAATTAAATTTAAAATATTTTATAAAAGCGACCACAAGTGATCAGTTTTGGAAATAAAAAAAATAAAAAAGAAAATAATTTTAAAAAACTGAATACTTGTGGTCAGTTTTATTTAAAAAAAATAATTAATACGTATTTTTAAAATCCAACTACTTGTGGTCATTTTTATTTTGAAAATTAAATTTAAAATATTTTATAAAAGAGATCACAAGAGGTTGGTTTTAAAATTAAAAAATTAAAAAATAAAATAATTTTAAAATCGACCACTTCTGGTCGGTTTTATTTAAGAAATATAATTATGAAGCATTTTTAAAAATAAACCACTTGTGGTCGGTTTTATTTTAAAAATTAAATTTAAAATATTTTATAAAAGCGATCCAAGTGGTCGGTTTAGGAATAAAAAAATAAAAAAGAAAATAGACTTAAAAAACCGACCACTTGCCTACAAAGAGTGGATATTAATATATTTAATCACAGTTATGTCTCATTTATTCTTTCAAAACAAGGTAATGTGCACAAGTATTGAGTGTGAATGAGTGGTAAAATCACCACTTATCATTGGGAAAATGCTATATTTGTGTCTAAGGTTCGTAACTTAATTAGATTAGCCAATAACTATGGGAAATTTGTTGAGGGTTTTTCTAATATTGCAGTACTGATGATCAAATTTACCCAGAAGGATATTTCTTTCCAGCGATCTGAGAAGTGTGAGTCAAACTTTCAAAAGCTTAACTGATTTATCACTAAAACACCTATATTGGCTTTTCCTATTGAGGTTGAGAGATTCATCGTGTATCATGCTTCTTCTGGAGTTGGTTTGGGATGTATTTTAATGTAGCAGGGTTAAGTTATTATCTATACATTGAGTCTGCTTAAGGTAAACGAGCGCAACTACCCTACTCATGATTTAGAGGTGGCAATGGTAGTTTTCGCACATAAGATTTAGAGGCATTATTTTTATGGCATACATTGAGATCTAAACTGATCATCATAGTCTTTAACATCTTATGACCCAGATAGAGATTAATTCAAGAAGACGTAGATGGATGGAGTTGCTTAAGGATTATCACATCTCTATTTTATACCATTCGTGCAAGGAAAATATAGTAGCGAACACCTTTTGACGAAGATAGTGAGTATGGGTAGTTTGGCTTCTAATTTATTCTCTCAAATGATGTTGGTATAGGATACCTAGTCCTAGATAACTTGATGGTAAGAATTGATATTTTTGACCCCAGGAGGATTCTTACTAGTATTGAGGCTAGGTCTACCTTACACAAGCAAATTTGGAGTCGCGAGTTTGAGGACATAAGACTTTATAATATCTATGATCAGGTGTTGAGTGGTATATCTGGGAGGGATACTTTACCTTCTAAGGATATTTTGAGATATGATGACCTTATTTGTGTTTTGAGGGTTAGTGACTTGAATTGATCATTTTTGCATGAGGCTCACAACTCCAGATATTGTATTCATCCTAGTTGAGGTAAGATATATATAAATATGAGAAAGAATTATTGTTGGAGCGACATGAAGAGAGATGTGGTAGACTTTACAGCTTATTATTGATGTTGTTACTTGGTAAAGGCTGAGCATCAAAGGCCTGGTGGCATGATTTAGAATTACCTATTCTCAAGTGAAAGTGGGTGTAGATTACCATGGATTTCATTGGTTGGTTGCCTCGCACCTCCTGTGGTTCTAATGGTATTTGTGTTATTGTATATTTATTAAGAAAGTTAGCAAATTTCACTCCTATTCATATGTCATTTAGTGCCAAGAGGTTAGCCTATATCTACGTTCGTTGGTTAGTTTGCTTGCATGGAGTTCCTATATCTATTATTTCATATCGAGGCTCAGTTTTCACTTCTAGATTTTGGAGATCTTGTTAGGGGGTTTGGGTACTCAGGTCTAACTTAGCACAACCCTCAGATCAATGGGTAGTCAGAGTTAACTATTTAGGTTCTTGAGGATATGATTTGAGTGTTTTCTATAAAGTTTGCTGGTTAGTAGGAGTAGCACTTAGCTTTGGAGGAGTTTGTGTATAATAATATCTACCATTCAAGTATTGAGATGGCACCATTGGAGTCATTATATGGTAGGTGATTTCATTCTACGATTAGACGGTTCGACACCTCCAAAATTAGACCTCGTGGTTCTGACTTGCTTTAGGAGTCATTAGATAGAGTTAGGGTGATTCATGATAGGATTAAGGCAGCCTAAAGTAAGAAAGAAGACTTATGCTAATAATAGACTTTGTTCCATAAGGTTTGGAGTTGAAGACTGGGTATTCCTCAGATTATAACCCATGAAGGGTGTAATGAGGTTAAGGAGGAAAGAAAAGCTCAGCCCCAGGTATATTAAACCTTTTGAGATCCTTCGCAAAGTTGGAAAAGTGGCTTATCAAATAGCCTTGCTGCCGGATTTTTTTGTTATTCATCGAGTTTCTTATGTTTCTGTAAAGAGGTGTTACATTCTTAATGAGTCCATGTGCTTTGGTGAGACTTATTTTAGTTGGATGAGAGATTTAACTATGTGGAGGAGTTGGTGTTCATATTAGCTAGAGATGTCAAGTGGTTGCACTCTAGGAAGATTTCAATGGTTAAGGTTCAGTGGAGACTTTGCCCGTTATAGATTGCGATTGAGAGCGACATGTGGGCCTTGAATACTCACATATTCGATCCTTGAAGTACATTATAACCCTTAACTTTAATGAACAAAAGTTATTTTAGTAGTGGATATTGCAATGACCCTCTATGTCATTTTTGCTTTCCCACACATTTCATTATTTAGAGTTTTCCTATAGCTTTCCTAAGTTATATATGACTAGTTGGAGCTGATAGTTCAATTATTGGGAAGTTTATTTGATTTTTAGGGACAATTACCTATTTATAAAGTGTTCACTGGTAAGAATTCGCTATTGGGAAAAACCTATAGGTTAATGACCTTGTGTGCCCATTCTGACTATTTAATCAGCTCTAGAATATCAATTTTAGGCTAGGAGGACCTTTACTTTGGGTACGAAGGCTTTTGGACTCATTTTGGGCTATTAACCAGAGATTGATAAAAATTTTGCTTGGGTGTGGTTCCCACTCTTCAGCAGAAATGACCTCAGATGGAAATTTTTACCATGCCATTGAGTTCGGAATATCAAATTTTATAGGATAGCATAGTTTATTTATGTTCACCGTATTCCAAAATAAATAATGAGGGGTCGGTGGAAACATGGAAAAGTTCCAAGTTTAGCTGGTGAATTTGCTATAGCATCCCGTTGACTGCTTTAGTGGAGGCCCCTTTAGTGGCTAATCAGTCGATTTAGCAGCCAACCGATAAGTTTCACAGCCCTAGCTTGCTAGTGAGTGATTTAACGATAATCTAACTGCTAAAGCGGATGCCGATTTAGCGCCAGTTAGTGTACTTTAGCGATATGCCATGCCTCAGTGGGTACCGCTTTAACTGTACTTGGCAGCTTACGAAACACTTGGAAGGCCATTAAATACCTCTTTACCCGATTTTGTCCCTATTTTCCCATAATTTCAAGAACTTGGATCCCTAAAGAGTATAAAAAATTGGGGCAACATTTATTAAGATATTTTGGGGTGATTGTGATCTTGAATTACTCATTTCTTCATAAAAATCTTATGTGGTACTATATGCAGTCTTCTCGGATGGAAAAATCAGCTTTTTAGCGGACTTCACCAGTCACAACCCAAACTGGGCCTCGACGTGAACTCTCCTTTCTAATCTATGAAATGGAAACTGATGAAATGTCTAAGTCTTTTGGAGAATTGAAGCTCACCACTTCACTACACGACTGACGAACCGAGCCACTATACCTAATAACTACTGTGCAGGAAAGGTAGAAGTATCTCTGATGCCTGCATCACATGGGGATACAACGTTTAGAGATGATTAGTGGCTTGAGCACTAGCATGTAACTGAGGGATAGGGGATAAAATAATGTCATGTCAAGATCCTATTCAAAACCATGTGGACATCATCATATAAACACATAAATAATATGCCGAGAAAAGGGAACAAGGCTTATCATGCACTTTTAAACTTTAGTCTGGACTGTGTAGCTCAATCGTCCTAATAAGGAACCTATGGGCTATATGGTTCAAGATCTTCCCTAGATGGAAGGGCTCCACTTCGTGTAGCCGCACAAACCTGAGGATGTATATGTGCACCATGGGGGACTCGAACCACCCGGTGTACCAAGGTGACTTAAGCTCCCAATCATGTAATATAATAAGAGGGACTCAAACCATTGAATCATATAATAAGGGGAATCAAATCACTTAGTCATTGATAACCCCACATCGGTAACCACGGTTTCTGGTATTGGGCCCTCAGGACCTCCACTTTCATTACTCAGCTACACAACCCTCTTTAAAGCCCCATTAAAACATTTATAACACATTCCCATTCATTGAACAATAATACATATTTAGGCATACAGTGTTGGTATTGACATAACAACTACCCTTGCAAAGTATCATCAACATGCTAATTAAATTCCATTAATTCGGGAAAACAACTCCCTTTGTTCATTATTACAAGGTGGAGGAACACCGATTCCTTTAGTTCATTAAATAAAACCATCATGTTTCAATAACCTATTTAAATCATACAATCGTTCCCAAAAAAGTTCAATACATTTTTATTCTTACTCAAACTGCTTTCGCAAAAGAGGATTAGGGTTATTACTAATTCAATTGTTAATATTCACAAAATTTGGGGAAATCACAATCCCCTAGTTTATTCACTACACCCATGCCTCAATTTATTTCAAAACAACCATTTAAAACATAAACAATGCGTATGTAAACATGAAACATCACATAAATAACAATCATTCAAAAACCCACATTTAAAACCATCAAATTAAAGCATTTAAATACATGATTTTCATAAATTGAGGATTAGGGAAGAGTAACATGCCTGAAACACCAAGTTTTGTGAAGACAATGTAACCCTTGAGCCTTTAGATGACTAGCTTCTTGGAAACCCTAAGTATCTTAAGTTGGAGAGTTTTGAGAGAATAAAGTGTGTTTTGTCTATGCTATGAATGATAAATAACTCCCTCAAGTGCATTATGAATGTGGCGTTTTAATTTGGTGAGAATGGAATTGTCTATAGTGCCCTTATCTTAAAAGCTGAAAAATTATCACCTGTGACTACAGGTCACACTGCGACTCATAACAATACATTATGACCCATCACTATGTGTCATAATAAGGATAGTGTCATGGGGCACCCAAAGTATTGACCCTATGACTTACATGATAGGACTCATATTATGACCCTACTACTCGTAGGGTACAAGTGGTATCAAAGACAACAACACTTGGAACACACACTGGTTTAACTATGGTTGGGACATTACGACTCGTAATGAGTCCATATGACTTGTTGGGATACACTCGTACTCAAAATAAAAAACTTAGTCACTCACACTAGTCAGGATACAATTAGGGTCCTTACAACTCATCAGGACTCCCTACGACTCATAAGGGGAGTCGTAGTCTTGATAATGAGGATAAAATTTCATAAATTTTCAAGGGTCAAAAATTTGGGGTGTTACATTCACCTCTTTTTGGATTATTCGTCCTTGAATGAGAGGATAAGGCATTAATAGCATGATTTAACAAAAACTACATGCACACTTACATTTAACAATGACATGAAACAAAGATATCTCGAAATTCATAATTTCTGTTCACAAAGTCAGAAAACAAAGATGATATGGAATACACATACCTCTCGCATGAATTTTTGGAGTAGGAAAGAAGAATAGGTACTTGGACTTCATGTCATCTTCGGCTTCCCAAGTAGCTTATTCACATCTTTTGTTCCTCCATAGAACCTTTACTAATGCCATGTCCTTTGCTCTCAACCGGTGAACTTGACGATCTACGATCTCAATTCGTACTTCCTCATAGGACAAGGAATCTGAGATACCCACACTTTCCAAAGGAAGGATCGCGTACACATTTTTTTAACCTCGATACATGGAAAATCGAATGAATGGAACCTAAAATCAAAGGCAATTCCATCTCATAAGAAACCTTGCCTACTTGCCTCAGAATATGAAAGGGACCAACGTACCGAGGATTGACCTTCCGTTTCTTTCAAAATTGCACACTCCTTTCATATGAGACACCTTCAAGAACACTTAATCTTTCACATCAAACTCCAAGTCCCTTCGCCTTACATCTGCATAGGAACTTTGGTGACTTTGGGTGGTCTTAAGCTTATCCAAATCACCTTCACCTTCTCCAGCTTGGTGAGCCAAGTCGAGACCATACAACCTATTTTTGCCAACCTCCTTCCATACGAAGCCTAGAATGAAGCCATCCTAATGCTATAGTGATAACTATTATTATAGGCAAACATAAGGAGAGGAAAATGTTCAACCTAACTACTACAAAAAATCAATCACTGAAGACCTCAACATATCCTCTGAGGTCAGTATCATCCTCTTTGCTTGTCCATCTGTATGAGAGTGGAAAGCGGTGCTAAGATTCACCTTAGTCCCCAAACCTCACTGAAAGGAAAGCAAAAACTGAGATGTAAACTGAGTACCTAGATCAAATATGATGCACACTGGATCACCATGATGCTTTTTGATAGTTCAACAACTCCAAATCATGACTCTGATAGTTCTTCTGATGTACCTTTAACTACTTAGAAGAATATACGACCCCCTTGCAATGATGCATCAACACACAACCTAGTCCCTACTTGGATGCATCACAATAAATAATAAAACCATTAGAACCCTTGAGTAGAGTAAAAATTGGAGCCAAAGTTAACTTATCTTTCAACTTCTCAAAGATACCCTCACAAGCATCCGACCATAAAAACTTCACCTTCTTCTGAGTCAACTTAGTTAATGGAGCAACAACAGAAGAGAAACTTTCTGCAAACCACCTATAAGAACCAACTAAACCTAAGAAACTCTGAATGTCTATTGAGGTCGTGGGTCTAAGCTACTTCTTAACGACTGCGAATTTCCATGGATCCACCATGATCGCTTCAGTAAAAACAACATGACCCAAATAGGTCACAATATTTAACCAGAACTCACACTTTGAGAATTTTGCATACAACTATTAATCATTCATGGTCTGCAACACAAGGTTGAGGTGTCGCCATGTTCTGCCACACTCTTGGAGTACACCAAAATATCATCAATAAACAAAATTACAAAGAAATCCAACATCTAGCGGAATACCCAATTCATAATATCAATAAATGTCGCCGAGGCATTAGTCAAACCAAAGGACATCACCAAAAACTCAAAATGATCATACCAGATTTGAAAGGAAGTCTTAGGGATATCTACTTCCCTAATCTTCAATTGATAGTAACCCGTCCAAAGATCAATCTTGGAAAAATACTTAGCATCCTGAAGCTGATCAAAGAGATCATCGATCCTAGAAAGTGGATACTTATTCTAAATAGTGATTTTATTCAACTGGTGGTAATCTATTCACATCCCAGGGGACCTATCCTCCTTATGTAGGAACAGAATTAAAGCACCCTAAGGAGAGACACTAGGGTAAATAAATCCCTTATCTAGAAGATCTTTCAACTGCTTATTGAGTTCTTTTAACTTAGTTAGAGCCTCTCTATAGGGAGGGATAAAAATAGGATGAGTGTCTGGAACAAGATCAATACCCAAAATCAATTTCACTATCGGAAAGATCATTAGTGAGCATTTCGGTAAACTCACACACCACAGGGACAGACTGCAAAGAAGAACCTTCAGATATAAAATCCTTAGTATGCACTACATGGTAGAGGCACCCCTTGGAAATAAATTTCTAGGCTCAAAGATATGAAATGAAGCTTCTCTTAGGCACTAGGGAACAACCTTCCCACGTAACCACCAGCTTATTAGGTAATTGGAAACTGACCCTTCGAGTTCGAAAATCAAGAGACGCATATCATGAATGAAACTAATCCATCCCTGAAATCACATAAAAGTCTAACATGTCCAACTCTATCAGATCCACCAAGGTCTCCATATAACAGACTGACTTCACAGAACCCCTATAGATCCTTCTAGCCATAATAGAGTCACCCACCAAGGTGGACACATAGAAGGGATCTAAAATACATTCAGGATCAAAACCAAAATGAAGAGCCACATAAAGGGTCACATAAGAGAGCGTAGACCCTAGATCAAGTAGATAATATATATCATGAGAGAAAATTTTGAGAGTACCAACAAGATCATCGAAAGATGACTCAAAATATTGGCAGGTGGCAAGAGCATACGGACGATTTCGACCAGTGTTGGAGCCAGAAGTAGAAATAGCACCCTTTGGTGTAGGAGCTGACGAAGTAGCACCATAGATCTAGTTTTTCATAGAAGCAACCCTATAAGGACAATCCCTCTACATATGATCAATCTAGCAATAGTTAAAGCACTTGTTCCTCCCCTCTTCACAAACACCACGATGTACCTGACCACAAAATCTACAAGGGGATATGATAGAGCTGGTTGATCCCTACTATCCAGATGCTGGGCACCCTATGCTCTAGGACCAATACTAATCTGAAAACAATGATCACGTGACAGCTTTAGATAAGGAGCACTAGCCAAAGAGTAGGAGCTATAATTGCCTCATTTTTTCATAGACCATTTTCCACCGTCTCTTCCACTCTACTACTGATTTCCATCCTGATCTGAGTATTGAAACTTCTTATTTTGTATTTCACTCACCTCCATTTTCTTCTTCTTTTCATCTTCTACTTATTGCATATACTCCACAAGTCTAGAGATATCCATATTCGTATTCAACAAAGCGGCCTTTCTCACAAAAATTAAATCATAGGACAACCCAGAAGAAATGTTTTGCTTTTTAGCCTTTATGCTAGTCATTAATTCCAGAGCATATTACAATAGCTAATGAAACTTCAAGGCATATACTTTTACTATCTTCCTACCTTACTTTAAATTCAAGAATTCCTTAGCTTTTGTCTCTCAAACTCTGAGGAAAGAAGGGATCAAGAAAAGCACTAGAGAAGTCATCCAACAAAATAGACTCATTATATCACCCCAAGACTGGTCCCATTCCTCATACCACTGACAAGCCAAATTTTTCAATTTATAAGTGGAAAACACTACAGCCTCCATGACAATAGCATGAATCATACAAAAAAATCTTTTTTGGATCATCAATGTAATTTTAAGGATCTTCCTTAACTTTAGAACTAATTAAGGTCAGAGAACTCAACCTTATAAATTGAACAACTCTAGTGACCTCATAAGATAGAGTAATAGAAGTAAAACACTTAGTTTGAGAGGCCACCAACTGGGTAAGAAAATGGATCGACTGGCAAAACTCAGCATTAGACACATTATCATGAGGTTCCCTAGTAGGGGTAGGGGTAACCAGTTGAACTCAATGTGAGGTAGTACAATCGAGAGCTGGAGATCTAGACTGGGTATGAACTCCATAAGTGGCACAAGCTCCATCGATATTGTTCTCAGGTGGGATGGAAAAGTTTCCACATGCATTAAATCTCTTTGGAGGTATGATTTGAAAAGCAAATGTACGGGAATTATAGGAGATTTCAAGATCTTAGACTCTATAACTTGAAATAGAACTACAAAAAAGGGAAACATTCCTAAACGCCTCGTAGCCTCTCTCTTATATGTGTGGCAAACTACATACTCATAAAAGAGTCTACTTGACAAGCATTTATGGACACCTAATGACACCAAACCTTGTTTTTATACCAACTTTGTCATGACCCGACCTGGGACCTAGCCGTGAATGGTATCTCAATTTCAACAAGGACCAGAGACCACCCCTTACTCCTTGCAAAATCGAACACCATACCCCAATGTCAGATAAATTATGAATATATAACTCGATAGCATAAGATAAACTTAAGGAATTAAAGATATCTCTATAACTAATAAGCAGTAACCGACCAAAAAGAAGAAACCAATATCACACAGGTCCATAGTAATCCATAAAGCCTTCTAAAAAAAGAAATCAATTCTAATATTTGAAATGAAAACTAGTGAAATATCTAAGTCTTCCAGAAAAGAAAAGCTCGCCACTTCACCACACAATAGACAAACATAGTCGATCCACCTAATCACTATGCAGGAAAACTAGATGTATCTCTGGTGCCAGCATTATCTAGGGATACAACATTCAGAGATAGTTACTAGATTGAGAACTAGCATGTAACTCAAGGATAGGGGATAAAATAATTTCAAGTCATGATCCCATTCAAAACCATATGAACATCATCATATACATACATAAATAATATGCTGGGAAAAGGGAACAATCTTTAGCATGAACCTTAAAACTTTTGCCTGGACTACATAGCTCAACCGTTATAAAAAGGAACTTACGGGCTATATAGGTCCAACTGACGTAGTCCGAACTGGGGCCTTGTCATAATAGGCATCCCAAGTCAAACCAGGATTGGGGACCACCCTCTTAACCTAACCTATCCACCTTATACAACCTTGGATGAGCTGAATTTCAAGCATAAACAGGATTGTTCAATACTCTCATGAAGACTTTAGGATAGGGTCACAACTATGATTGACCCAACCGAGTCTAACAATACAAAACCAACCACTAGTACCATACCAAACTATTTAGAAAGTATTAGACATAATATGGTAATTAACCTAAAATGTAATACAATGAAACAACCAACAATATCAGCCAATGATGTCATCCCCAACACTAATGCCAATGCTAAGGCTGACATTAATACTAATCTTTCCCGTACAACCTCTAGAAGTACCATAAAGCCTCTATCTAAAAGAATACAAATATCTGGTTGGGACACACCCCTAACTAAGGCCAAAACTAATATAAGAAAAGAAAGCAAAAAGTCTAAGAATGTCTAACATAAAATAATGCCTTCTGAAAGGATGGAAGCTCACCTCAATTCAAAAAATTGTCCCCAAATCAAGTACTATGAAGAGGGATTCGAACGGCCAGTTCCTGCAAAGTATGGGTATACACTCGCCAGTAGATAATTTAGTGGGTGAACACTATCATGAAACTCGGGATAAAGATAAAGTAATGCCAGTTATCAAAATTGAGTGAAACTATCCAATGCAACCAACCATGCATATATATATATATGTATAAGTTCTGGGAAAAGGGACCAGGTTTAGCATGCCATTTAAAACCTTTACTTGGGTTGTATAGCTTAGCTGTCCTACCACCCACGGATCATATGGGTTTATCTTCCCCAACTCAAAGGGTCCTAGTGAGTGTAGCCACATGACCAGGAAATATCCCTGGGATGACTAGTACATCCCTCAAATATAAATGTGCCACTCGCACATGGCCATCGAAGATCCCTCATATCAGCAAAGATGAGTTTTCGATTTTGATCCCCCTAGGACCACCGCCTTCGACGACTTAGCTTACACTGAGTGCCATTAATGCCCAATTAAAACCATAAACAAACAATCTAATTATCTAATTATTAACCAAGGTTATTCAATAAACTAGTGGTATCGTCATACCACCATACTTGCAAGCATTATCCATAGCCAAACCATTTAGATTAAGGGGATATTCAAGTGCCCTATCATTATCCATATTAAACCTCTTGGAAGACTACCAAGTTCTCCACAAGCATTACCAATTATACATTAAACTTTGTAAACCATTGAAAAATATTTAAGGTTTCATATATAAGCCAAAAACAAGCATGAGTTCCGTTAACATGAGTCAAAGCAATGAATATATCTTTATAAGCATTTTATCAAACACCTTGGGGGCGTAATGTAACATGGACTAAATTCCATTACCATTAAAATATTACCATGTAATTCAATTGTCCAAAGCCATCATTAATGCATTGGAAACATAATTAAAACCATAGGAAATCATAACCAAGCATTTAACATCAAAACCCCCAAATCAATAGTTGAAAGTCATAATCATACAAGAGTAAAAACCATAAAATCAACCATGTAACCATGCCTTTAATTGAAATTATAAATAGGGAAAAGAATCATGCCTTAAACCAACAAGATTGATTGAAAGAATTGACCAAGACAAGCCCCAAAGTAATCCCTTAGTTGAAACCCTATCTCTTTTCCCCAAAAGCTCTTGAAAGAATTATAATATATTTAGAAAGAGTTTCTAAGTGTTTAAGAGTAAAATAATAGGGTAGATAGCCTTCTAAGTGTATTTAGAAATCATGGGTTCTTATTAGGGTAAGTAGGGAAATGTCCAGAATACCCCAATTTAATCCCATAGAAACCCGACACAGTGTCACAACTGGCCTCCTTACGAGTCGCAACCTCCCTCACTATTGATACCCACCCGATCATAACTAAACCTTAACCATGGATAAGACACTATCAAGTATATGACTCATCCAACCAAGTCATAAAATCAGCATACGATCCGTACCCAAAATCCATATCCCGTGTAGAATGAAACACTGGGAGGATCAAACACTAACCACCTTACAAGTCACCTACATGACTCATACCTAACCATACGACACTCACCCCTAAGTCGTATCCATTCCAATGACAAAAACTATCCCACCAACTATCACTGGTGTTCTTATGATAGGACTTCACCACCTGTACCCTAGTATATGGGTCACACTATGAGTCATATTGGGTCCGATGAATGGGATTCTAGGAAATTTTCTAAGGGTCCAAACCTGGGATATGTGAGTCTCTCCACTTGGAATATTTATCCCTGAATGATGGATAAGGTAAGGGTAACCACACACAGAGTCATTTGTATTATCAAATATCCCTTTAATGATGTTTTAAAACAAAGAGGCAAAGATGTTAATCTTTTCTTTAACAAACTTAGAAAATAAAGGTGTATTCAAGAACACATACCTTCTGCACGAATATTAAGAGCAAAAAACAAGAGTGGATACTTAGACTTCATGTCTTCCTTCGCTTCCTATGTGGCCTCTTTCACCTTGTGGTTCCATCATAGAACCTTAACCGAAGCCACATCCTTGGTCCACAACCGACAAAGTTGCCTATCAAATATCTCAATCGGGACTTGTTCATAAGACAGAGAATTCGAGATATGTAACCCCTCCAAAGAAATAATAGAAGATGAATCATCGACGCACTTTCTCAACATAGAAACATAGTATACTAGAAAACCAACTCAAGCTAGATGGAAACTCCAAATCATACGCAACATTTCCCGCTCTCCGTAAAATCTCTTAAGGACCAATGTACTAAGGACTGAGATTTTTATTTTTGCCAAACCGCACCACTCCTTTCATAGGAGACACGTTAAGGAAAACCTTATCCCTAACCTTAAACTCCAAGTCTCTACGCCTAACATCTACATAGCAATTTTGATAACTCTTGGTAGCTTTCAGACTATCCCAAATCACCTTCACCTTTTCCATAGCTTGACGAACCAAATTCAGACAAAACAAATCAGCCTAGCCAAGCTTAAGCCAACCAATATGAGATCTACACCTCCTCCCATACAATGCCTCGAAAGTAGCCATACCAATACTCTTATGATAGCTATTATTGTAAACAAACTCTCACAAAGGTAGATGCTTAACCCAACTGCTACCATAATCAATAACACAATATTAAAGCATATCTTCCAATGTTTGAATAGTTCTTTCTGCATGCCCATCCGACTACAGAAGTAAAGTAGTACTAGACTCACCATAGTCCCCAACTCTTTCTGGAAAGACCGCCAGAAGTGCGATATAAAATGCATACCACAATTGAAAATAATTGAAATAGGTACCCCATGTAGTTTCATAATATATTAAAGATAAAGCTTCGCATAATCCTCCACTGAAAAGTTAGTCCGCATAAGTAAGAAATGCACAAACTTCGTTATCCTATCCACGATGACCTAAATAGAATCAAATTGGTTTCGAGACCGAGGAAGACCGATAACGAGATCCATATTGATTTTCTCCCACTACCATTAAGGAAATACAATCTCTTGATATAACCCACCATATCTCATGTGCTCAACCTTAACTTGTTGACACACTAAGATCTTGGACACAAAATCAACCACGTCTCACTTTATGCCACTCCACAATTAGATCTCCTTGCGATTATGGTACATCTTAGTAGAAACAGGATGAACAACATAGCACAACTCATGCACCTCAGCCAAGATCCTTTGCCGTAAACCGTCTACATCAGGAACATACAACCTTCTTTTGTAATGTAAAGTATCATTATCGCTAATCTTAAAATCTGCCACCTTTTATCCACTAACGCCAACCTTAATTTTCATTAAGGCAGAATCCAACACTTGCATCTCCGTAATCTCTGCACCAAGAGATGATGTAAGCACTTTTTGTACCATTACACCACCATCCTTGGAGTCTAAGAGACGAACCCTAATATTTACCAAATGGTGAATATCCTTCACTAATTTTTGCTTTCTTTCTTCCACATGAGCCAAACTACCTATGGAAAACCTGCTAAAAGCATCCATAACCATGTTAGCTTTACCTGGGTAGTAGTGAAGACTCATATCATAGTCCTTGATAAGCTCAATCTATCTCCTCTACCTAAGATTAAGCTTTTTATATGAGAACACATACTACAAACTCTTGTTATCATAAAAGATATCCACATGAACACCATATAAATAGTTCCACCATATCTTTAGAGAAAACACAACGGCCAACAACTCCAAATCATTAGTAGAATAGTTTCTCTCATTTACCTTCAATGCCTAGAAGCTTAGGCTATGACCTTCTCATATTGTATCAACACACAACCAAGACTAACTCAAAATACATCACAGTAAACCACGAACTCATCATTGCCCTCCGATAAAGTCAAAACTGGAGCCAAAGTCAACTTATCCTTCAACTTCTCAAAGCTCCCCTCACACACATCCGACCAAGAAAACATAACCTTTTTCAGAGTTAACTTAGTCAAAGGCATAGCTATTTCCAAAAAATCTCCAAAAACCGCCTATAATACCAAACTAAACCCAAAAACCTCTAAATATTAGATGGAGTCATTGGTCTAGGCCACTTCTTCACCACAACCACCTTCTACAGATCTATCATCATCCCTTCACTAGAAATGATATGACCCAAAAAAGTCACATCATTCAACCAAAACTTGCACTTAGAGAACTTAAGAAACAACCACTATTTCTTTAAGGTTTGTAATACTATATGGAGGTAATTAGTATGATCCATCTCACTTTTTGAATACATCAGAATATCATTAATAAACACAATGATGAAGAGGACCAAATGCTATCGAAATACCCAGTTCATCTAATCCATAAATATTGTTAGGGCATATGTCAATCCAAATTAAATCACCAAAAACTAATAATACCCATACCGAGTGTGAAAAGCCGTGTTAGGGATAACCCCCTCCCTAATCTTCAACTGCTGGTATACAGACCGAAGATCTATATTAGAAAAGAACTTTGCATCTTGAAACTAGTCAAATAGATCATCTATCTGAGGAAGGGGATATTTGTTCTTGACTGTTGCCTTATTTAATTGCCTGTAGCCGATGCACATACGAAGAGAACCATCCTTCTTGTTCACGAACAACACTAGTGCACCCTATGGAGAAATGCTAGGATAAATAAACCCTTTGTCTAGAAGATCTTTAATTTACTCCTTGAGTTTCCCCTTAACTCAGTCGGAACCATTCTATATGTAGGAATAGGAATTGGACGAGTGTTCAGAAAGACCTCTGGAAACTCATTAACTACTGAAATTGACTGCAATAAAGGACCTTCCAAGTTAGAATCTTTAACCTGAACCAAGTGACAAAGACAACCCTTAGAGATTTATCTCTGAGCTCTAAGATAAGAAATAAAATTCCCACATAGTGATAAGGGACAACCTTCCCATTCTTTTTCCAGCTCACCAGGGAATCTAAAGATGACCCTATGGGTTCGACAATCTAAATTTGCATAACTAGAATACAACAAATCTATGCCTAAGATTACATCAAAATCTACCATGCCCAACTCAAATAGATCCGCCAAAGTTTGCCTACCACTCACAGATACCACACCCCCAATAGACCTATTCAACAATGATCGAATCTTCTACTAAGGTAGAATTAGAAACCAGATCTGAGATAATCTCCTAATCAAAACCAAAAAACAAAGATATATAAGGAGTCACATAGAAAATGGTAGAACCTGGATCAAGCAAATAATATGCATCATGAGAAAAAAGATGTAACATATAAATAACAATATCAGGCGATGCCTTGGATTCCTAATGGGACGCCAAAGCATACAACCTATTCCGATCAGCAAAGGAACCAAGAGCAGTAACAGAAGCAGATGCCATACCACCAAGTGTAAGAACAAAAGATAAAATCACCAGAATCTTATTCGCCCTAGTAGCAACCTTGTTAGATGGAAAATCCCCGAGTCGATGGGCTACTTGGCCATACTTGAAGAACTTATCCCTTCTCTCCTCACAGAATCCCCAATGAATACGATCACAAAATAGACAAAGAGGACACCAAAAAATAGACTAACCTTCACTTACCAGATATTGGGCTTCTTGCTCTCGACAATTATCACTACTATGATGACGCCTGTCGCCCGACTACTGGGGGTAAGGAGCACTGGCTGTCACTACTAAAAAAATAGTTTTTTGGACCACCAAAAATTGACCATAGCTTGTACTTGCAAAAAACCCAACTACATGTGATAAGTTTTTTAGTTTTTTAAATTTTTTTTAAAAAAGTAACCACATTTGATCGCTTTTATATTTTAAAATTCCAAAATAATCATTTCAATAATTTTTATATTAATTTTTATTTATTTAAAAAATAATAAATAAAAAAGCAACCACTTGTGTTTGGTTTTGGAATTAAAAAAAAGAAAAAAATAATTTTAAAAAAACAACCACTTGTGTCCAATTTTATTTAAAAAATATTATTAAAAAATATTTTTAAAAGAGACCACTTGTGGTAGGTTTTACTTTAAAAATTAAATTTAAAATATTTTATAAAAGTGACCACAAGTGGTCGGTTTTAGAATTAAAAAAAATAAAAAATAAAATAATTTTAAAAAATTGACCACTTTTTGTCAGTTTTCTTTAAAAAATATAATCAGAAAATATTTTTAAAAAGTGACCACTTGTGGTTGGTTTTATTTTAAAAATTAAGTTTAAAATATTCTTTGAAATCGACCACAAGTGGTCATTTTGGAATTAAAAAAAATAATTTTAAAAAACCAACCATTTCTGGTTTGTTTTATTTAAAAAATATAAATTAAATTATTTTTAAAAAGCAACCACTTATGGTCAGTTTTATGTTACAAATTAAATTTAAAATATTTTATAAAAGCGACCATAAGTGGTCGGGTTTGGAATTAAAAAAAATAAAAAGAAAATAATTTTAAAAAACTGACGACTTATGGTCGGTTTTATTTTAAAAATATAAGTAATACGTATTTTTAAAAGAGACCATTTGCGGTCGATTTTATTTTAAAAATTAAATTTAAAATATTTTATAAAAGCGACCATAAGTGGTTGCTTTTGGAATTAAGCAAAAAATAAAAAATAAAATAATTTTAACATCTACCACTTGTGGTTGGTTTTATTTAAAAAATATAATTAAGAATTACTTTTAAAAAGAGAACACTTGTGGTCAGTTTTATTTTAAAATTTCAATTTAAAATGGTTTCTAAAGGAGACCACAAGTGGTCGGTTTTGGAACAAAAAAAATAAAAAAGAAAATAATTTTAAAAGATTGACCACTTGTGGTCGCTTTTTTATTAAAAAATAAAATATTTTAAGAAAGAGACCACTTGTGGTCGCTTTTGTATTAAAATATTTTAAGAAAGAGACCACTTGTGGTCTCTTTTATATTAAAACATAATTATATATAAAATTAAATATATAATTTTTTGAAATTATGATGATTACATGTAATCATTAACCAATATAATAATACTAAAAATCAATTAACATTAGATTTTGTAAAAAAATATAATAATAAATATATCAAATAAAATAAATAAATTACGTTAATCATAATCTTTATCTTTTAGTTATGTTTCAATAAATAAAATAAATATTTTTCTTTGTATATGTGTTAAATGACGTTAAACATTATCTTTGTATAATAAATATGTCTATA
>NW_025838913.1:481998-545847 GCF_002878395.1 Capsicum annuum | reverse complement strand
ACCGCCTCTGCTTTACATTTTCTCTCTCTACTCCATCAGTCCACCGCAACCACCGGCGAACTCCTTCGCTGCCGCCATTTAAGCCTAACCTGTCTAGTGCATCACCTCACCACTATCGAGCCACCGTCGATGGGTCTCTTTCTTTTCCCCGCTGCTCCAACCTTCCAACTTTGCAACCACGCCCTTTACTCTTCTTTCTTTCATCCTCCTCCACTCCAGCAAACCATGCTGCCATACATTCGGCGACCACTGCACCTATGATCAGCACCGCTTCCTATCATTGTTTCTTTACCGAAGGTGATGACCGGTAAATCACTATTAATGATAGCAGGACCTCACTATCGCCACTGCCACGACACAGTAGACATGTATTCGGTGACCACCGCCGTTGCATTGTCTTTAAGCTTTCGTCTCCATTCCAGAACCGGCTGGAGCAACTTCTCCGGCACAACATTGGCCAAAATCACTGTCAGTTCTATCTTTATTCTTTTGGTTTCAATTACTTTGGTAATTGTCTTTGATATGCTAATTGGTTATCCCTAGTTATGTATGTGAGCAAATTCCGTTCTGTTGAGTATGAATAGGGATGTTAAATTTCTGGCTTTGCATGATTACTCTTTATTATTTTGATTAGGTTCATTGAAATAGTTTGACTGGCCTTCGATGACCCTTAATTGGTCATTGCATTTGTTTCCTGTCTAGCACATGGATCGATTTTGATTTTTGTCCATTTCTTAGTGACACCATTCTTTACTTATATTTGAATGTTTGGTTGTTCATCTGTGATAATCCCCAACTAATACCATGCCTTATTTACTAGTTTTCATATTATATAATTGTATACTCTCAATCAATTATAAGGAAATGAATCCTTTTCGATGGATTCTAACTTAATGATATATAATTTTCTTGTTGTAGTAATTCCTTGATTGAGGGTTTTGAATATTTTCTACCTTTTCATTTCCTTGACTAATTACCTTGTCTTTTTCTTAATTTAGACAACTTTTCTATTAATTTATTTTTGGCAGTTTTAGCTAAATTCGTGACACTATTTTAATTCAGTTTAGTAATTTATGGGAAAAAACTTTGTTAATCCTAGTAACTTAGGAAGTGACTTAGTGACTTAAAAGTGATTAAATGTAGGTACTTGAAATGTGAATTTTTGTATTGAATGCAGTTTGGTTTGGTAACTTTGGAGGTGAATTAGTCACTTGAAGACGTTGAAAATGTGAATTTTTCATTTTGAATGTAGTTAAGTTTTATAACTTGGGAGGTGACTTAGTGACTTGAAAGTGATTAAGTATAGGTACTGGAAATGTGAATTTTTCATTTGGATTTTTGTTAAGCTTGATAATTTGGGAGGTGACATAGTAACTTGAAAATGTTGAAAATGTGAATTTTTCATTTTGAATGTAGTTTAGTTAGGTAACTTGGGAGGTGCCTTAGTGACTTGAAATAGATTAAGTGTAGGTACTTGAAATGTGAATTTTTCATTTTTAATTTTGTTAAGCTTGGTAAATTGGGAGGTGACTTAGTGGCTTGAAAGTGATTAAGTGTAGGTATTTCTAATGTGAATTTTTGTATTGAATGTAGTACAATATGGTAACTTAGGAGGTGACTCAGTTACTTGAATATATTAAAAATAGGAATTTTTCATCTTGACAGTAGTTTAGTTATGTAACTTGGGAGGTGACTTAGTGACATGAAAGTGATTAGGTGTAGGTACTTGAAATGTAAATTTTTTATTTTGAATTTTGTTAAAGTTTGTAACTTGGGAGGTGACTTGGTGACTTGAAAGTGATTAAGTGTAGGTGCTTGAATTGTGAATTTTTGTATTGAATGTAGTTTAGTTTGGTAACTTGGGAGGTGACTTAGTGACTTGAAAATGTTGAAAATGTGAATTTCTCATCTTTAATGTAGTTTAGTTTGGTAACTTGGGAGTTGACTTAGTGTCCTTGAAACTGATTAAGTGTAGGAACTTGAAATGTGAATTTTTTCATTTTTAATTTTATTAAGCTTGGTAACTTGGGAGGTTACTTAGTGACATGAAAGTGATTAAGTGT
Source organism: Capsicum annuum (assembly GCF_002878395.1). Classification (NCBI taxonomy): domain Eukaryota; kingdom Viridiplantae; phylum Streptophyta; class Magnoliopsida; order Solanales; family Solanaceae; genus Capsicum; species Capsicum annuum. The sequence continues at coordinate 543,784 of NW_025838913.1, read as the reverse complement.
AGGTACTTGAAATGTGAATTTTTGTGTTGAATGTAGTTTAGTTTGGTAACTTGAAAGGTGACTTAGTGACTTGAAAATATTGAAAATGTGAATTTTTTATTTTGAATATAGTTTAGTATGGTAACTTGAGAGGCGACTTAGTGACTTGCAAGTGATTAAGTGTAGGTACTTGAAATGTGAATTTTTTTTTTTAATTTTGTTAAGCTTGGTAACTTGGGAGGTGACTTAGTGACTTTAAACTGATTAAGCGTTGGTACTTGAAATGTGAATTTTTATGTTGAATAAAGTTTAGTTTGGTAACTTGGGAGGTGACTTACTGACTTGAAAATATTAAAAATGTGAATTTTTCATCATGAATGTAGTTTAGTTTGGTAACTTGGGAGGTGACTTAGTGACTTAAAAGTGATTAAGTGTAGATACTTGAAATGTGAATTTTTCATTTAGAATTTTGTTATGCTTGGTAACTTGGGAGATGACTTAGTGACTTGAAAGTGATTAAGTGTAGGTACTTGAAATGTAAATTTTTGTAGGTAATGTTGTTTAGTTTGGTAACTTGGTAGGTGACTTAGTGACTTGAAAATGTTGAAAATGTGAATTTGTCATTTTGAATGTAGTTTAGTTTGGTAATTTGGGAGGTGACTTAGTCACTTAAAAGTGATTAAGTGTAGGTACTTGAAATGTGAAATTTTTATTTTGAATTTTGTTAAGCTTGGTAACTTGTGAAGTGAATTAGTGACTTGAAATGTTTAAGTGTAGATACTTGAAATGTGAAATTTTTATTTTGAATTTAGTTTAGTTTGGTAACTTGTGAAGTGAATTAGTGACTTGAAATGTTTAAGTGTAGTTACTAGAATTATGAATTAGTGACTTTTTTTTTTGAATTTAGGTACTTGAAATGTGAACTTGTTTTTTGATTTTAGTAAAGTGTGGTCACTTGAAAAAGTTTAAGTGTAGGTACTTGAAATGTGAACTTTTATTTTAAAATTAAGTTTAGTTTGGTAACTTGTGAAGTGAATTAGTGACTTGAAAATGTTTAAGTGTAGGTACTTGAAATGTGAACTTTTCATTTTGAATTTAGTTTATTTAGGTAACTTGTGAAGTGACTTAGTGACTTGAAATGTTTAAGTGTAGTTACTTGAATTATGAATTAGTGACTTTTATTTTGAATTTATGTACTTGAATTGTGAACTTGCATTTTGATTTTAGTGGTGTGTGGTCACTTGAGAAGTGAATTACTGACTTAAAAAAGTTTAAGTGTTGGTACTTGAAACATGAAATTTTCATTTTAAATTAAGTTTAGTTTAGTAACTTGTGAAGTGAATTAGTGCCTTGAAAATGTTTAAGTATAGGTACGTGAAATATGAACTTTTGTGACTTGAACTAATTACTTGAATGTGATTGATTATGTAGATGGAAACTGATTATAGCTGGATATATCAATGAAATATTGATAATAGAATGGGTGAGGCTGAGAATGAAGATGCGGATGATGAGGTTTAGTTTTTAGTATTTGTATGTTTTGTAGTTTGGATTTGGAACCTCGATAAATTTTTTAAATAATTTGATTTTTAATGTTTGTATTCTTATGGTGGTTGGTTGTATATTAAATAATTGGTGGGCTGTATTGTATAATGGAATGAAACATAGCTATATGCTGTTATTTTTTTTACAAAATAACCAGGAAAACCAACCACATGTGGTCGGTTTTCTGAAAAATTTTCAATATTTTTTTATAAAATTATCAGAAAAACTGATCACATGTGGTCGGTTTTCTGGTAATTTTATTTAAAAATCGGCCACATGTGGTTGTTTTTCTATAATTAATTAAAATTATTTTATTAAATAAAAAACCCAACCATTAGTGGTCGAATTTGAATTTAAATTATTTAATTTAAACAAAACCAACCACATGTGATCGATTCTATTAAAATTAAATTTTCACAAAACCGACCACATGTGGTCGGTTTTGTATTTAAATTAATTAATTAAGTTTAATAGAACCTACCACATGTGGTCGATTTTGTATTTAAATTAATTAATTACTATAAATACAAAACCGACCACTTGTGGTTGGTTTCTTTTGAAATTTTATTTTGGTTTAAAAAATCTTTTGTTTTAAATAATATTAAATTTTAAATATATATATATATATATTTAAATAAACCGACAACATGTGGTCGGTTTTAAAAAATCTACCACGCTTTTTTCGACCACGTATTTTTATCGATTTTTTGGTCGTAAATGCAAAAAAACCGACCAAATGTGATCAATTTTTGTGGTCAATTTTTCTATTTATTTAGTAGTGAGTAGAGAAGGAACTAGAACTCCTCACTTATTTTTCCACCACTTCCCATCGTCTTGATCACCCTAAGACTGGGCACCTCCCTGATCAGAAAACTTGCCTCGCTTACTCAGCCTTTATCCATATTCTGTGCGCCTTCTCTTCTCATTCTCAACCTGTTGCATATGAACAGTCAGTCTCGTATGTCCATATCCTTCATGAGCAAAGAACTTTTGCTCTCTAGAATCAGATCTCTGTTCATCCCAGAAGCGAACTTCTTCATTCTCGACCTCGTATCAACCACCAAATAAAGAGCATACCTTAACAAGTGATAGAACTTCAATACATACTCCTTTACTCCATCTTTGATTCCTACAACTCTTGAGGAAAGAACCGATCCATTAAAGGATTAGAAAAGACGTCCCACAAACCATCCTCTTCTACATCACCTTTATCTCTATCCCATTGCTCATACCATAAATAACCAACCTCTTTAAACTGATAAGCTGCAAAGTTTACTCCTTCCACATTAGTAGTACCCAAATGATCTTCTCCATCTCATTAAGAAAGCCCTGTGGGTCTTTCTCTACCTTCACTCCCCTAAAACTTGGAGGACTCTTTATAAACTGTTAAAGACTAGCAGCCTCAGCAGACAAAATGCTAGCCATACCTCGCTCTACATGAGAAAAAACTAGTTGGGCAATAGCATGCATAGACTGATGAAACCCTGCATTCGTCACATTGCCATGAGGGGCTTGAGGAGTAATAGGTGGAATAGGAGGAACTTTGTTACAATCAAGAATAGTACCATGAGATAGAAGATGAACCCTGGGAGTAGAACGTTCTCCCTCAATATCACTTCCAGCTAGGGCAGAAGAATTTCCTTGTGTTCCAGATCTAGGAGGCATGATCGAAAAGATGAAAAACAAGAATTAAAGGAGATTCCAGGACGAAGAAGCCAAGCTTGAAGAAATAATGCCAAGAAAGTGAAACGTTCCTAAATTTCTTGCAACATCTCCTTTATGAGTGTAGCGTGCTATACACCACTAAAAGAGACTCTACTCGATATGAATTTATGGACACCAAATTGACTATAAACCTAGGCTCTGAGACCAACTTGATGCAGCCCGAATAGGGCATTGTAGTAATTGGAATCCCAAGTCAAACCAGGACCAGGGACCACAAAATTAACCCGACCCAACCAGCTTATACAATAATGGGTGAGCTGATTTTTGAGCATATAACAAGATTGCACAATGATCTCATGAAGACTCTAGGATAGGCTCACAAATATGACCACCCAACCGAGTCTAACCATACGAAAACAACCATCCATACCATACCAAACCATTTAGAAAGTATCAAACATAATATGATAATTAAGCCCAAAATGTAATACGATGGAAAAAACAACAGTATCGTCCAATGATGTTAGCACCAACACCAATGCCAATGTTAAGGTCAACACTAATACCAATCCTACCCATACCAACCCCCAAAAGTACCACAAAGCCTCTATCTAAAAGAATATAAATATCCGGTTGGGATATGCCCCCATCCATGGCCAAAAGTAATATCTGGAAAGAAAGTAAAAAGTCTGAGAATGTCTAACATGAAATGATGCCTTCCGAAAGGATGAACGCTCACCACTTCAGTTCAATAAGCTGTAACTGAATCAAGTACTATAAAGGTGAAGTAAAACGACTGGTTCCTACATTGCGTGGGTATACAACCACCAGTAGACAGGTTAGTGGGTGAACACTAGTATGAAACTTGAGATAAGGAAAAAGTAATGCCAGTTATCAAATCCAAGTGAAAACCATCCAATCCAACCAACCAACTAACCAACCATACATATATATATGTATAAATGCTAGGAAAAGAGACCGGGTTTAGCATGCTATTTAAAACCTTTTCTTAGGCTCTGTAGATTCGCTATCCTACCACCTACGGCATATGGGTTCAGCTTCCTCTGCTGAAAGGGTCCCAGTGCATGTAACCGCACGATTAGGTTATATCCCTGGGATAACTAGTACATCTCTCCAATATAAATGTGACACTTTTACATGGCCATTGAAGACCCCTCATATTGGCAAATATGAGTTTAGGATTTTGATCCCTAGGGGACTGCCACCTTCCATAACTTAGCTTACACTCCCTTCCATTAATGCCCAATTAAAACGATTAATAAACAATCCGATTATCCTTTTATTAACCAAGGCTTTTCGTTAAACCAGTGGTATTGTCATACCACCATACTTGTAGGTATTATCCATAGACAAATCATTTTGATTAAGAGGACATTCAAGTAACCTATCATTAGCCATATTAAACCACTTGGGAGACTACCATGTTCTCCACAAACATTATCAATTATCCACTAACCTTTGTAAACTATCTAAAAACATTTAAGGTTTTATATATAAGCCAAAAACAAGAAAGAATTCCATTAACATAAGTCAATGCAATGAACATATCTTTATAGGCATTTTATCCAACACCTTGGGGGAATAATGTAACCAAGACCAAATTCCATTACCATTAAACCATTAACATACAATTAAATTGTCTAAAACCACCATTAATGCATAGAAAACATAATTAAAACCATAGGAAATCATAACCAAGCATTTCACATCAAAACCCCCAAAATCAATAGTTGAAAGCCATAATTATACAAGAGTAAAAACCATGAAATAGGCCATGTAACCATTCCTTTAATTGAAATTACAATTAGGGAAAAGAATCATGCCTTTAACCAAGAAGATTGATGGAAGGATTTCACCAAGACAAGCCCCAAAGTAATCCCTTAGTTGAAACCCTAGATCTTTTTCCCCAAAAGCTCTTGAGAGAATTATGATATGTTTAAGAAGAGTTTCTAGGGAAGTCGTGGGTCCTTATTAGGATAACTAGGGAAATTTCTAAAATACCCCCAATTGAATCCCATAAAAGCTCAACATAGGGTCACGAATGACCTTCTTATGAGTCATAACCTCCCTTATGATTGATACCCACCAAATCGTAACCAAGCCTCAACTATGTATTAGATACTGTCCAGTATATGAATTATCCAACCAAGTCATAACCTCAGCATACGATCTGTACCCATGATCCGAATCCCTGGCAAAATATAATACCAGGAGGATCAAACATTGATCACCTTATGAGTCACCTATACAACTTATATCCAACCATACGACACTTACACCCAACTCATACCTAACCATCAGACACATAACCCTAAGTCGTATCCATTCCATTAACTAAAACCATCCCACCAACTAACACTGGTCAGCTTATATAGGACTTCACCACTTATACCCCAGCATATGGCTTGTACCATGAGTTGTATTAGGTTCGAAGAACTTGATTCCAAGAAATTTTCTAAGGATCGAAACCTAGGATGCTTCACCAAATCTTACCTAGCTGGAAGGGCCCAGTGCATGTAGCCGCACAAACCAAAGGATATACATATGCACCATGGGGGACTCGAACCACCCGGCATACCAAGGTTACTTAAGCACCCAATCACATAATATAATAACGGGGACTTGAAATCGTCAATCATATAATAAAGGGGACTCAAACCTTTCGATGATTTAGGACCCTATGTCGGCAACTGCAGTTTTTAGTATTGATCTATTTGGACCTCAAGTTTTACAACCCAGCTACATAACCATCTTTTAAGCCCCATTAAAATATTTATCAGACATTCCCACTCATTGAAACATCATGTAAATTAATGCATACCTTGTTGGTATCATGATACCAAGTACACTTGCAAGGTATCATCAACATGCCTATTCAACTCTATTATCTCTGGAGAACAACTCTCTTTGTTTATTAATACAAAGTAGAGGAAAATCAACTCCCTTGATTATTTAAGTCAAACCATCATCTTTCAATAACCTCTTTAAATTATGCAATTACTCTAAAAAATAGTTTAATGCAATTTTATTCGTACTTAATCCACTTTTTGGATTGGCGTTATTACCAATTCAATTGTCAATATTCATAAAATTTGGAGAAATCACTAACCCCTAGTTTATTCACTATACCTATGACTTAATTGATTTCAAAACCAATATTTAAAACATAAACAATATATATGTAAACATAAAACATCACCTAAACAACAATCATTCAAAAACACTGAACCTGTATTGAAAACCCACATTCAAAACCATCCAATTAAAGGCATTCAAATACCTGCTTTTCATAAATTGAGAATTATGGAAGATTAACATGCCCGAAGCACCAAGTTTTATGGAGAGAATTCAACCCTTGAGACCTTAGATGACCTAATTCTTAGAAACCCTAACTATTTTGACTTTGAGAATTTTGAGAGAAGAAAGAATGCTTTGATTATGTTATGAATAATCAAGAACCCCCTTGAGTTCTTTGTGAGCGTAGTGTTTTAATTGGGTAAAAAGTGAGTTGTCTAAAGTTCCTTCAAATTAAAAGCTGAAAAATTGTTGCTAGTGACTACGAGTCACACTATGACTCATAAAAATGCATTACAACTCGTAACCATGAGACATAGTCATGATAGTATCATGGGTCACCCATACTATTGATCCTAAGATTTACATCATACGACTCATATAGTGACACTATGACTCATAAGTTCCAAGACGGATCCAAGACAACAACACTTGGAATACACACCGATTTTACAATAATTAGGACACGACTCTTAATAAGTATATACCACTCACTAGGAGCCACTCGTACTCAGAATAAAAAATTTAGTCACTCACACTGGTCATGCTATGATTAGGGTCCTTATGAATTGTTAGGACTCCCTACTATTTGTAAGCAGAGTTGTAGTCTAGATAGTGAGGATAAAATTTCAGAAATTTGCAAGGGCCAAAAATATGGGGTGTCACATCACTAGCCTTTCTTTGGCTTCCAAGTAGGCTAAGTTTACCTTTTTTATGTACTAACCTAAATTATAGTATATTTATGATAATAGGAAAAATTTGGGTTGAAAATTAGTCCTGGAGTTACATTTAGCGTGTATAGGATTATTTAGCCGATTAGAGGTTGTAATTAGGCATAATTGACTTAGCTACGCATTCATTAGGTAGAATATTTATCTTAGGACAAAAATGTCACCTATGTAATATATAGTAGTGAATTAGATGCCTTATCCTAGTTTAGGATATAATTTACCTTAAAATGGATTTGAAGGATACAAGTTGGCCTTTCTGACCCACCTTAGGCTAAGACTACTATTAATTCCGTGTAGGATTATAGGCCTTGCAAATTATTTTAATTTCATTCTTGAGCCCAACGGGGTTTATCTCTACAATTCTTTATTCTATATTGGTACTTGGGAGATGATATTAGTTTTGATTTGAGTTCACCAATTTATTATATTAAGACTGGTTCGAGTTTGGTAATGTCCATGATATGAGTTTCAATTCAAGTTCAATAGATAATGATATAAATTTTGATTCAAGTCTAACAATGAGGTGTTAATTATAACAGTTATGGAATTGATTCAAGTACAGTGTTCACGGTATAAAAGATTCCATGGTTATGGTTTCAAGATATGGTTAACTAGTAAAATTTCAATTATTATTTTTCCTTAATTGCACCCTCTGGGCTTATGGGGGCCAACATTGGTTATTTCCATTATTAAACTTTTGGGCTTATAGGGGTTAGTATGTAGAGATAGTTATGTTTTCCCTTATTATTATTCTAGTTATTTACTTCTAGTATTTGGAGTATTATTTCATGTTTTCCCCTCTTACTTGACTTAACTTATTTATCTCGCATTTTATTATATTTATGTTATGATTTAGCAAAGTTAGTCAATGATGCCTACTGAGTACCCATGGCTTTGCTACTCATACTACACTTCTATATCCTTAGTGTAAATCTGAGTACAAGTTGTTGCCAGTGATACATAGATTTGTGTTGATCAGAGAGAAGATATAGGGTGAGATCTAGGGCAAGAGTTGACCTTTTCTCCATCTTTTGTTTTTGCTAGTCTTTAAATTTTTTAGACTATTGTATAATGACTTGATAGTACTTGTATTATTTTGGATTAGAGGATCTTTCACTGATACTATTAGGTCATGGGATATTGTTATTTCTATTATTTATCTTTTGTTTTATTTTTATTCCATGATTTATAGCCTGTAAGCCCTTTTACTTGCATATTTCTGGCATTTATGTCATTTCCACCAAATTATTCCATTTCTTATAGCTTCGGGATATGATTTGGCTTACCTACTGGTGGCATAAAGTAGATGCCATCATTACTTAGTAATTGGGTTGTGACATAATTATATTTGACCGTTTATGGATGGTTTCATGAATTGTGTATGCTTTCCATGATTCTTCCCTTGTTATTTTTGAGACTGTTTTCTCTGTTTTGCCTCTGAACCCTATTATTTTGTACAATATAACAAAAGTACATCATATCTACCAAAAACATCTAATTTGTTGCATATTTTCATTGTCTTAAGCTTAAAAAATGCCATGAAACCATGACAAATTACTTTCTCAAATCTGAATCATAAGTGTTTAACAATCATAAACTGGACTTACCTTTTAGAGCAACCTTAAAATGCTTTTAATCTATAAAAAATAGGTTCGACACGTAAACATGAGTCAAACAATAACCATATTGCTAAGTTTCTAATTTGGATCCAAAGTCAAACAAAAATTTACTTCAAGACCAGAGGTAAAACTGAAATTTTATTAGAAAATTAATTTACCCGTAACTTATTCAAATCTAAAATTTCATCGAACATAGACTTAAAATCCAGTTTGAAATCATAAAAAGTCATTCTTTAACTTTACGGGAAAAATCCTAAAATTTTAAGCTATAATCAAAATTTAAAGGTGAAATCATAAAATAATCATTGAGGAGTGTTAAAGTAGTGATATAGAAACCTACCCAACAAATAATTATTGAGAAAAACCTTTCGAAACTCTTCAAATTAAGGAACAAAGCTTTAAAAATCATGTTATGAGGTCTGTAACAGAAAAGATAGTTACAGTAGCCAGGTGTTTTTCTCTATTCATTAACAGGTCTCATTATCATGATCATGAATCACCCAACTAACACAAACCTTGACTCGACACAAGAACCCCTCGTGATCACAACCAAATCCACATAATTAAGATGAACAAAATGGTCCTTCTATGCAATCATAGTAAAAAGACTCACGATCGCAATGAGAAATTATGCTGCACTAGATTTTAATTGACCCAGCATAGTTTATTGATCAAAATTACCTCAAATGGACCCTCCAAATTTATTTGAGTCCCCATAGATATAAATGAACGTGTTACTAGACTAATTTTGGCATTCCAAATTTAACAGAGCCATTAGAATTATCCATGAAGGTTGCTATCAATGAATGTTGATCGAAGTTAACTCCAAGACAAACTTTCAATCATATCATTCAAAATCGAACTAAATATCTCAAGACCTAAACCAACTATGCTACTAACCCTAAAGTATTATTTCAGAGTTGATGGAACTCACAAAATTCTCATACAATATCTAAAACACCAATTATTGGCTGAAGTTAGCTCTACTAACTTCAAAATCTTCTAAATAAATAAACTTTCACAAAACCCAAGTAAACACCTCCAGAACCATGCCACCCATTCCAGCAACTCACAAATATCATGAAGAAAATACAAAAAATGGTAAAATAATTAATATACCAAAAAAATTTAAAATTATTGTAAGGATCATTACACAAACAAGATGGTCCTGTAAAGATACTCTCATCAAGTTGAAAAGATAAAACAAAATGAAATGGCATGAATTATCATTATAATCTACGGAATATTTTCTACATATTATCAAACCATGAATAAAAATATTGAGAGACTAAATTATCCACTAAAAGTTGATTGATTTATTTGTCCATTTAAGTTATAATTTTCTTTATCTAAGAAACTTACTAATGGGTATAATTGTAATGATCTTTGAAATAAATGATCATTTTTGTATTAGGATAGGAAATTTTCGCTCTTTTGTAATTTTTAACCAGAAACTACATAGAGTATATTCCAAAACCCATTAGTTTTAGGAGTATCCAAAATTTGAATTCAACGACCAAAATAGTTATGAATATTTTAAATATGACACTTGAAATAAGTAATTATCTTTTGGAAAAAACATACTAATCCTACCCCTAACAACAATCTTATCGCTAACAATAATTTCTAAAAGCTACTCTGTCACATAATAAATCAGCAATGCATCATATGACATACTGCAAAACATTGCACCATAGACACTATAATACACAATAAAATTATATAGAGAAAAAAAAGGAGAGTAAGAGAGAAAAATAAATATGGAGAGAAAATCATACTGGGTATCAAGTAATTGTTTGAGGTTTTCATTTTCGTTTGTGGTTTGTAATTCGTGAACCTGAAATTTAGATATCATTAGGTTTGAAAATAAAGTAGACTATAACTTCTTTTTCGACCAGGAGAAAGATTTAAGGCCAATTTTGTAATAGTTGGAAAAGAGCAATATGAGATACAAAGTTTATTTTAAAATTCTTTGTCAAAAGATTGAAAAGAATAATTCATAAAAGAATAAGCAGGACCCTTAATTATTTTTAAGTGATGATTAATGATGATGTCAGAAATTATTACTACCGACAATTTATTTTAATAAAATTAAATTGCTCCTATAATTTTTAAGCCATACTAGAAACAAATTTTTTTGTGTAGCTATAATTTTTATTTGATTATTATTTCCTTTCGCATTGATTATTATCCACTTAGGGCAAGTTATACTTATAAAATCATAATTTTCTAATAGAAAATATTGATCCTCTTAACATCTTTCTATTATTGACGTGCAACATATGTTCGAAGAAACTAGTTTAAATAAAAGTATCAATTCTATTTATTATTTAAAGAACTTCTTTATGCTCATATAATCTTGCTGAGATTTAGGTACTTCTGAATTGGAACTTTCATTTAACATAAAATAAAAACTGTCACAACCCCAATTATGGATCGCGCCAGGCACCTTCACAAATCTATCCTAGATAGGAGAACCTTAATACCCAACCATTTAGTTAATGTAAAAGTATAAACAACTCTCACATAAACTAAATAAATTAGTTTGTAAATATCCATCTTTAGTTAAAAACATTTACCTAATTGAATCACCCTATCATACCAGTTTAATATATTGATAAGTAAAAGAAATGCCAAAAATAATCAGAATTGAATCCCCAGAAACCAACATAGCCATTATAAGAGCACTAGATAAGGAATAAGAAAATCTATGACACAACATCTATGCAAGATTAAGAGGATAATAGATGTCGGAGAATCATCACCATCATTGCAGAAGAGACTCCAACTGACCTATAATATGGCTATATCCCTAAAAGAAGATATAATAAATGTAGTATCATTAAAAATCATACGTATTGGTAGATATCATAAGTCAAGGATTAAAATATATAATAACATATAGCAACAAGGAAAAAAATCATGACAAGCATAAAAGTTTAATAACTGAATATACTTACTTCAACTTCTAAGCTTACCACCTTTATTTTATTTAACAAATATTACTTTACGCTTAGTGCGTGATTAACTAACTATATTATATGAATTAATCTAACCTACAATTCTTATACACTTATCTTATTACAACAACTCTATATACTTCTCTTTCTCTTTCTCATTAAACTTTTTCCGTGACAACTCTCACTACCTATATACTACTCTTAACCATCGTGATTGCAGCAACCAAGACAATCGTAGCATCAACAACCTTACAAAAATGGAACTACAATATATATCATGTATATAAACATATAAATAGGAGAATAAGATTTATATATAATCCAAAACATACCGTGCATTCACATTTTGCATGCAATGGACAATTACAAACTTCAAAATAATCGATCCACTTAAGTAATTATACTATCTCATCAAATAATCAGTCCACACAAAGAACCACAATATATCATCAACATAACTCGGTCCTCTCAAGTAACCATCAATAAACTATGAATATGAATGTACATTCAAATGTATCTAATAAATGTATGTATGCAAGATGTGCACATTATCTTTTTTTCTTCTAAACATCATTAGATAGTAAATAAACATGATTTCATTATCACCAAAAACGTCATGAATATAATGATTTGTGTATCAACATCATCATTATTAACTCAACAACAAATTCATCATTAAGAATGTCATGAACATCATGATTTATATATCATCATCACCCATGAACATCATGCTTTATATATCATCATCACCACTTTAATAACAACAATATGCATGAATATACTATATAGAATGCAGTCAATAATTATAAGTAGTGTCTGAAAGCGGACCACAAACACCCAATTAAGATTATATGCAAGTAACATAGATCAAAATAAAACTTATAATTAATGGCAATCAAGTAAATGCAGTCAATAATCACAAGTTTATTATTCCACATAACAACGAACATCCACTAATACATGAAATCATAACTATGCTCAAAGGTCAAATCAGCACTTGATCCATTGAGCATTATCAAATCCAATTATCGATCACAAACATGTTCAAAAATTGGTCAATCAAGCATCTATTTTAGGATTTCACGTTCCACTAATATTGATATCCCATAGTCCAAATCATTCTTCTATTTTATTCACCAATATAAATCTTGTATATTTATATTGAATTGATAAATTCAGTTATTAACTACTAAAACTTAGATAAGAGAATGGGTAGCTTGCGGTATACTAGAAGGGGCTTCTGCGTTTGGATCAGAGCTTGGAGGCCATGGAGAAATAAATGCACAAGGCCATCATAAATTAAGGTGCCTTTTGGTCAATCAAGAGGGGACCTTGAAGGTTATCTCCAAAATTGTCACTTTAGGGATATTTTTGAAATAAGCTATTTTTGTAAAGGTAATAACTATAATAGTGGTCCTAATTGTTTTTTTTCCTAGTTTATTATGAATTGGAAAGATGAGAACTTTAAAGCTTGTAGTTTTCTAGGTGAAGCTTACTGTTAGTGTTGTTCATAGTTCGTAATGGTAGTTGAATGGTTAGGATGGATTTTTGATATTGCTCATGTTAACTTCTTCAAGATGAATCAGTCATCGAGTTTCTCTCTTTGTGTATTCAATTAGGTTTTTTTCTTTGATTGAGTTTGCATTATTGTTGTTTGATTAGATTTAATTGATAGATAAAGGTATAAACTCCTTTGTAGCTCATAAATCCTATTGGACTTTGATAATTCCACATATTTTTTCTTTATTTAAATTATTTGCATTTTGATTTTAATTTATCTAAGATCCTTATCATTTCGTTATCATAGCTTAGGATAAAGCGTTTTCGAATAATTTTTAATACTAGGTTCATGAATTTTGTAAATTATTTCAAAAACTTTTCTGTCAAAAATTTGAAAATTAAAATAAATTGTGTGATTCATATTTTTGTTTGAGTTTTTGATACTAAATTAGTGTTCTCTAGTGTTTTGAAATTTTGAATTTGACATTTAGTTTTATTTGCAGTTGTTTAAAAATTTCACCATAGTTGAGCTTCAAAAAGCTTGAAAATTGTAAAGTGGATTTGTTGATTGAAGGTTAAATTGCATTGGGCTTTATTTTCCTAATCAATTGGAGGTCGAATCTAAACTTTGCAGACAAACAAAATTAAATTTCACTAGGATCAATTTTGCCGTTCATGGTGTTCTTCATGGTTTGAAGATAATTGTAAGTTGTTTTAATTTTTGGGAGAAATTGATTTGAAATAGGAGCCTGAACGAATTGAAGATTATTCATAGGTTTGAAAGGAGCTCATTGTTAAAATATCACGTTAGTCGGAGCTCGTTCGATTAAGGTTGAAGTATTGAATGTTCATGGTGTTGAGTTTATTGTTGGCTTGGAGTTGAGGGATAAAAACTATTGGAGTTTATTCCCTACGCCGAGGGGACGCTACTTCTAAATTTTGAGCTAATTTTGAGTTGATTGGAGAGAGTTGGGAATTGATGTGTGTTTTTGGTATTCTTGGTGTTATTGAGCTTCTTCATATTTTTCTTGAAGAAGAAGAGACAAAAAGTACACTTCGATCCAAAGCGTTCAATTAAAATTGGTCAAGGTGTTTGTGGATACACTAGTAAATTTAAAAAAAAAAAATCTGAAATATTAAAAAAAATAGCATTTTTTTTGTGGCCCAATCAGAGCTGCCACATCAGTGTGTCCAACTATAGTACCACATCAATGATGATGCAAGCACCTTCATCAGTACATGGTAACTCCAATTTTCATCCATTTTTAATGTTTTTCTTCACTTTTGGGGGATTTTCTCTACTAGTTTCAACCAAACATCTTCCCAAATATTTTTTTATGTCAAGATCTTGGAAAATTAGTTTCTTTTTATAAATTCTACTCTCTTTTAGGTTCATACATTAATTTTTACCTTACTAAATATTATCAAGTTCTTTGAGTCTTATTTTTTTCTGCTGTTTTCTTTATGTGCTATTCTTATTTTATTTTATTGTTAGTTTTTTAATTTAATTCCTCTTAGATTTATTTAAGTTATCCTTCATTCTAAAGTTACTATAATCTACTCCATCACAAAGATAAGAGACCTTGAATTAGTTGAGAAAAGCTAGTTCACAAGCAATCTTGAAAAGAAGCTGTAAAAGGTGAGTTGAGCATCATATACGAGTGAAGTCAAGATTTTATTACTGATTTGTGTGCTAGTTTTGTAGATATAAAAAGGAATATAAGGAAAAATGTAATCCATAGCCTCAGAATCTTTTAAAGGCAAGTTTTCTAAAGGCTCTAATTGTAATATTGAGCAATCTGGTGGTGGAAACTACTACTCCAGAGATGAATGTTTAGTGAACGGGGATTATGGCTCTGATGATAAAAACAAAGGTGTAGAAGTATCTTATAATGAATCCACTAGTGAAGATGACGGTAATGAGGGTTCTCATATTACACACCATGTGATGAAGATGATGAGGTATGATGCTTTCACCCATATGTATTGTTAATACCTTAAGGATGATTGTAATAGAAGGGTAAGTTGTATGGATGAATCACATTCCTCATCTTGTGCTACTTCTTATCCAAGTGGATAGGGTATAGATGTGTTGGTAGAATCAATTAAAAGATGATGTATGGATCCTTGACAATAAACATTAGCTACTTTATATGATGCAAGTATGTTAATGAAGTTTGAGGTAGGATGGAAGGATCCATAGGGCATGGGAGTAAAGTACGCTTAATTTTTCAAGATGTTCAAGAACTCAAGAGGCAGATTCATCAAACAAAAGTGACTATTTTTGGTATTGTATGGTTTGACCTTGTAATTGATGAACATTTTCTTATCCATGTTATATATCATGAAGTAGAAGACTATTTTGATTATCTTTACATCTAATTCAAAATTCTATTCAATATGTAAGAGGGTTTTGGATTTTTACCCACATAAGGGTGCTCCTTTTATTTGTGGAGTATCAAAAAGAGGTATGGTGTTGTGTGGGTATTTTGGATACTTGTAATATTCTCTAGAAGTTTCTTGCTTCCAAAATCATAATTTTCTATATATGTGAGACTCAAATTTTTAAATCCATGGTGAAGACAATAATTCATGTGATCTATAAGGTAACAAACCTAAAACTTACACTTTGTTGAAAGTAAAAGATTGTTGTGTGGCTAGTAGATAATTGAGTGTGAGTGATTGCTTGTTTTCATTTGATATGAATGATTCTTTGCCACATGGTGGTAATGTACTGTTAGGAATATTCATACAACAGTTCATCCTATTGATGACATAATTGATTTTTCTTGTAAGATCAATTTGTGTCCACCTAGTGTTGACACTTGTGCCTTGAATGATACTATAATGTCATAGGATTCTTTCCCATGTTTGATAATGTACATGCTGAGAATGTAAATACACTATTTGATCCAATAGATGACCTAATTGATTCTTATAGTAAAATCAATTTATGTATACCTAGTGTTGTTACATGTGCTTTGAATGATAGTTCATTATCAAGTGGTATTGGTGTTGATCAACTTGTGTGTAGTGATGAACCAAAAAATGAGGATTTTTGTGAGGAACTTAAGGAACCTAAATTTAGTGATGGCATTTATATAGTTGGTCATGTAGATAGTCATGTGAGGTCATTAGCACAAATGATGAATTCTTGAACTATGATTCCATTCCTTTTTCTTCTCATGAGGATCTTGAGGTGGAATGTAATTTTAAGGACAATCCCTTGATTGATGTTGACATGACTAATGAAGGTGAAATACATAGTGCTGTGTCTTGTCATGATAGAACTGTAGATTCTCTTGAAGTATACCAAGACATTGACAATCTGCTATGGTATGATGACACTCTTTAGAAAGAAAAAATTCTCTTCTTAGAAGATGATAGTACATCTATTAGAGGGGTTAGTGGTCGAAAAAAGGGAGTTTAATTTCTCCAATGACCTATTCATTCTTGTGTTACCCTATCACGATCTGATTTGCAAGTCATGATGGCACCTAATTTATCCCACCAGTAGGCAAGCCAAACCATAGATTGGAGTTATAAGCAATGGGTTATCTTGATGGAAAGTGGCCTAAAAGCTAGAAATCAATAGTTAAAAGAGTTAAAAATAGCAAATAAGAAGTCACAATAGTCTAATAGATAGATAAATATCAATAATCATCCCAAGAATCAGTAATGTCGGAACAAGAGCTACTATAATTAAACTATAACATTGAGTAGTTAAATACAATCTGTCTCAAAAAGGAAAGACTACACATGGATAAATAGAAAGAAAAAAGGGTAACTCTGACACAAAGAGCTCACCCAATCTCTGAAATCAACCCTACACGAGCGTCATGCCAATAGTGTAAACTTGTACTCAGATCTGTATGAAAAAGGTAAAAAAGTGTAGTATGACTACCAAAATCACGGGTACTCAATAGGCATCATGGACCGACTAAGCTAAATTATGATATAAATGCGATAAAATACAAGACAGAATAAGCTAAGTCAATAAAAAAGAGAAAAACCTAGAAATAAGCTCCAAAAACTGTTATAAATGAATAAATAAATACACACGAAATAGTAACACAAAGATCACCGAACTATAACTACAATATTGGGCCCCATAAGACAATAAGTACAAAAAAATAAATAACCCAGCACAGGCCCCTATACGCCTGGAGGGTAAAACAAGGAATGTAAATAGCCCCATAACCATAAATCACTAATTATCGTGAAATTATCAACAACCCATCTGAACCTCATCATATCATAAATAAATCCCTAAATGTTGAACTTGAAATAGAACTAAATATTATCATCAACATTATCATCATTTTCCTGATTTGACTGGAACTCATATTTTCAACATCATCATCAAATGCCAGACTTGAACCGGGACTCATATATATATAATTATCATTCTCAACTGTCGGATTCAATCCGAGAATCATATATCATTTGACCATATTAATAGACCATGCAAATAAACCATAATCTTAAGATATATCACTAAGGTACAACGATTATTCACCGAAACTTATCCAAAATTAGCACTAACTCTCAACTATGAAACTACCATAACCAATAAGCATCCAATCTCTTCAAAGTCACAAAATAAGTATTAATAAGGGTATATCATCATAATTAAGTCTAAAAAAGCTAACACAAGTCTTGGTCTAAGGTGGGAAAAAGGGCCCACATCTAATTCACGAAATCCATTTTAGGCAAATTCTACCCTAGATAAGGCTAAGGTATCTTAACCCACCTCTAGATGATAAATAAACCATAATTAGCCCTAAGGTAGAAATTCTCCCTAAAACATTAGCAACTAAGTCAATTATGCCTAAATCATAATTTCGAGATAGCCTAAAGAGTCCTAATAAACCTAATATTATCAATTATACCCCCCACAACCTAAATACCATCACACATTTAGCATATTATCATTATCATACTATGAAATATCTCAATATACAAAAATGGTAAACCTACCTTACCTGGATGCCAAAGAAAATCCAAGAAAATTTGATAAACCACCGATTTTCCTTTTTGAGAAGTTTTCGCAAGGTCCCACACTATCAAAATTACAATCTACTCATCAAAAAAAGAACAATGATATACATATTGCACTATTGTTCTTCAGGTCGAAAATTACATAAAAATCCCATATGGAGCCTGTTTATGGAATTGCACTTTCGAAGACAACACAACATTTCTCTATGCTTAAGGAACATTTACCCTAAAAATGGGTGAATTCAAGTTCTAATGGTGATATAATTAAGCCACCAAGATTCTGGAAATTTAGAAAAATATGAAGGATTCTATAAAGAAATCAAAGGAAGATTACCACAAATTTGAATAAGAAACACCTAAATTAACTTTACCAAAGCCCCAAAATCACCCACAAATTATTCTCCTAAGTTTTCCCACTTTTAAGGTTCACAACTCTAGAGAATGGATTAAAAATGATGAAAATCAGGTAAAGTGGGGTATTTATACCCTTCCTAGGCCCATAGGTGTCACTTAGGTAAACACCGGGTTGCTTAAGTTAACATTGCTAAAGCAACCAAGTGTCACTTAAGTGATACTTTCTGCTTTAGCACATGTCACGTAAGTGACCCTAGTATCTCTTGAGTGGTGTTTGCTAATGAAACATATGCCTCGCTAATGCGATACTACTCGGCTAAGCCAGGTCGCTTAAGCGATCGGCTGGCCGCATACGCGATGTACCAGCACTAGCTGTGAAGTAGAATTTTTCCAGGTGTTCGCCAAACCCTCAGGACTAATTCAGAATCATTTATACATAAACAAAATATACTTCCCTATCAAATTCAATGTTCCAAACTCAATAGTGTAGTTAAAATTTCCATCTGAGGTCATTTCAACCAAAAGTGGATCCCTCACCCACTTACCATTTTTCTTAACATCCGACTAATAGCTCGAAATGAGTTTGGAAACCTCGAGACCAAATCAAGGGTCCTCCAAGCTTAAAATAAACATTCCAGAGCTATTGGAATAGTCAGAATTGGCATATGAAGTCCCTTGGCTAAATTTTATGCCCAGTAGCCAATTTGAACTAGTGAAGACTTCAAAATAGGGAATTGGCTCTAAAAATCAAATGAAGTGCATGGTAACCGTACTATTAGTTCCAGAAAGTCATAAATAACTTGGGTAAAATATAAAAAAGCTCTAACCGGTGAGAATAAGTGGCAATATAGAAAATAACCTAGATGGTCATTAAAATTAGGAAGAAGTTTCTCAAAGTAGAATTCCAATTAATGTTTGAGTTTGTTAACAAGGTAATGCTGCCATGATCTTTGAAAAGAATGATTGCTTCTAGTGTAGACCTGTATATAATAGAGAGTCTAAGTAAATTTGAGCTAGTAAATTTTCCTGCCTTGATGATTCAACATATGCATAAAGTAATCCATGGAAGTGATGGAAGACATGGTATTCCTTATGGGTACTTTTATAGAATATCTAAAGCTGTGAGCCTCACACAAAATTGAGTAAATTAAGTCATCAACCATCAGAACACAAATGTATCTATCAAATCTTAAGACACCCTTAGAATCTATGGTAGCGCTCTTAGACTAACCTCTTAATGCCTGATCACATATGATGCTAAGCCTCTTATCCTAAAACTGACGACTCTAAATATGCTTAAATAGCGAAGACCTCACCTTAAAACTAACAAAAATCCTCCTAGGGTCTAAAATATCATGTTGCACCATCAATTTGGCTAGGGACAAAATGCACCATGCTAACGATCACTAAGAAACTGAAATGTAAGCCAAGCTACCTATACTCACCATTTTTTTGCTCAAGGAATTCGCTACCACCTTTGCCTTGCCCTACTGATACAAGATAAATATTCATAATCCTTAAGGAACTCCATCTATCTACGTTTCCTAGAATTAAGCTTTATCTGGATCATAAGATGTTGAAGACTGTGATGATCCTTGAAGATCTCACAATGCATGCCATAAAGATAATGCCTCTAAATCATAAGATTAAAAACTTCCACTGCCAACTCCAATTCATGTGAGGGATAGTTGAGATCGTGCACCATCAGTTGTCTCAATGCATAAACAATGACAAAACCTTATTGCATCAACATACAACACAAACCAACACAAGAAGCATCACAATACACAGTGAATACCTCACCCTTAACAAGAAGAGTCAATATATGAGTGGAAGTAAGAAATTATTTGATCTTTCAAAATCTCAACTCACACTCCTTGGACCATCAGAAAGGAAGCTTTTTCTGAGTTAAACTAGTCATCGGTGCTGCAATAGTAGAAAACTCTTAGTGAACTTCCTATAGTAATTGATCAAATGAATCAAGATATAAACTTCAGACGAAGATGTAGGTCTGGCTTAATCATAAATAGCCTCGATCTTTACTGGGTCTACCATAATAACATCCTTAGACACCAGATATCTACTGAATGTCACTGACTTAATACAAAACTCACACTTAGAAAATTTGGAAAAAAGCATATGATCTATCAAAGTCAAGAACACAATCCTCAAATATTGCATATACTCCTCTCTAGTCCTCATATACACATTGATATCATTAATGAACACAATCACAAAAGAATCATAAGGCTCAAACAAATGGTTCATGAAATCCATTAACACAGCTAGGGCATTAGTCAACTCAAAAGACATTACTAGGAACTCATAATGACCATAACGGGTCCTAAAGACTATATTTTGGATATCCTCAACCTGAATCCTCAACTGATGATAATCGAGCCTCAAATTAATCTTCTAGAACAACGCTGCTCCCTGAAGTTGGTCAAACAAATCATTAGTGTAAGGCATAGGATCCCATTTCTTCACAATCACCTTATTAAGCTTCCTATAATTAGTTTACATATGCATAGAACTATCCTTATTCTTAACATATTATATAGGAGCTCCCAAAGGAGAAACACTTGTTCTAATGATACACTTACCCAAAAAACCCTGTCACAACCCAAAGCAGGGTCTGGCTGTGACAGGTATCTCAAGTCTATCAGAGACTTGAAACCACCCCCCTTGCCTAGCCAAAAATAACATAACATACCTAGAAGTGATTGAATTCAAAACATATAACAAGATAGAGTAAATAGAAACTTAAAGTCTATGAAATCTAAATAACCAATACACAAGCACAGTAATATTCGCAAAGCTCTAAACAAAATTGATAACTAATCTAAGTCGGGACATGCCACCAACTCTTAAAATTACAATGATAATGACAATGTTAATGATGATGATAATTTCATTAGTTCTACTTAAGGGAAAGACACTAGTGAAATTATCAAGTATTCTAAAGAATAGAGGATTACTATTTTACCACAACAGATTGACGAACCAAGCCTATCCACCTAACACTGCATTAGAAAAGTCAAAGTATCTCCGGTACCTGCATCACATGAGGATACAATGTATGAAGACGATTAGTGTATTGAGCACCAACATGAAGCTCAGGGATAGTAGAATATATTATGCCAAGTCATAACCATTTCAAACCTACAGTACATGTTCACATACATTCATACAAATATATATATATAATAAATATTGGGGTATGGTACAAGGTTTAGCTTAAGATTAAAACATTATCCTGGACTATATAACTTAACCATTATAAATAGGCACCCAAATGTTATATGGGTTCTATCCCCTATTGAAAGGGCCTCAGCGCATATTAGCACATGAAATAGAGGTATCAAGGAAGACCAAGGGATGCCCTGACCCTACATTAATCCAAGATACAATTATATATATCAATAGTGTGAACTATGCACACGGTCATCAAGACAAACCTCATGTAAGCAAACATGATTTTCTAGTATATGTCAACCAAGACCCACACCTTCACAACTTAGCTACAAAACCCCCATTAATACCAATTTAAAACAATTTTCACATTACCAAATTATTAACCAAAGAATCAACCATTAAGGCACGCCATGGGTATCATCATACCTTTACACTTAAAAGCTTATCTCAATGCCATAACAAACATATTAACTTAGGGGAATGCCTCGACCCCCTTTGTTCACTAAATCAACTATAGCCAACAAAAACTTCAAAATCCATGATCATTATTTAATAATTTATGCAATGCAATAATATAGGTGAGTATAACTAAGAGATAATTTCATAATTCAAAGCCATTTACTCAAGAGGGTTGAGGGAACACAATTATTCAAAACCAATTTCAATGTTTAAACATCAATTTTAGGGAATACCTTGACCCTTGTTCCAAATGCCACACCCATGTACCTTATTAGTTCAAAGCATACATTTTAAAGCATGAGTAACTCATAAAAAGCATGGGTAAATAATTCAAGGATCAATCATTCCAAAACCCTCAACCATATCAAAACACACATTTAAATACATATATTTAAACTATTTAAAACACTTTTATTTCATAAAATAAGAATTGGGGAAGAGTAAGATGTTTGAAATATCAAGAGTTATAGAGAGAATTTGCCCTTAGAAGCCCTAATTAGTCAACTTCTTAGGAAACCTAAGTACTTTGACATTAGAGAATTGAGAGATTTTAAGAAGCTATTTCAATTATTTTTAAAGTGGAAATAACACCGTAAAGTGGTTTTAAGTTGTGGGTAATGATCTAGGAAAAAGGGGAAATATCCAAAGTTCCCTTAATGGAAAGACTAAAACTTGTCGTCCAGTTGTTACAGGTGACCTCACGACTTGTAGGGTCACCCAAAGACTCATATCATCTAGTCATAGACTAGACCATGTCCTTGGTCTCACTCACTATTGACCCTAATACTTGATCCCTACAACTCATAATAGAACCCTTCGACTCGTAGGGTCCAGTCATAGTCAACACATTAACCATTTGAGAAAATATTAGACCCCCAATGACTTAGTCAGAGCAACTCTTAAGGAGACTTTATGACTCTCTTAGGGCCAATCATAGTAATAGAAAAAACCAAGGGCAACCTCTACTAGTCACCTATGACTTTGGTCCTATGACCTATAATGTAATACCCCAAAGTTTCTTAACTAACTTAATCCCAAGAATGTTAAGTATTAGCTTATAAATTGAATGCTTTTTATTCCATGAGTAATATTTAAGATTTTCATATTTTGTTATATGGGAAATTCAATAAGCTTTCCATCGATATAAAATTTTTCTAAATCTGATAACTGGGTAAGAATTTACGACTATTTCAAGTCCCCATCATAAAACAACACCCTATTAGTCAGTGGTGCGCCGCGCCACAAGATAAAATGGCAATTATTTTTATGCCAGTGTCCCACCATGATTTCTCTACATTGCACCAAACTTTTAGGTTGCAAACAAAGTGAAAACGCGATGGCTCTGCATTGCACCATTTTCCTATTTCCCAATTGTCAAATTCCAGTGAAACGGTGTCATAGCACCGCGTGGTGCCTGACGTCCAGGTTGGGAATTTTTTACAAATTTTAAAAGATGAGTCCAAGGTTAAAAGGGTTAATTTCTCACCCCTATTTAAACCTAATAACACATGATTTAGCCATTCTACACAAAAAATGTACTAGTTTCTCTCAAGAACTAAGGTATGCGTTGTGTTGATTGATGGATTCCTTTCATCCATAAATCTCAAGAACTCTATTTTAAATTATGAATCAAGATTATTATGTTATGGGTTACTCAAGTTATATGATGGTTGTTGTTTGATTCCCATGTTGGGATCCTTATGTGAGATTATGAAAAATACCTTAGCATATAAATTGAAATCCATAAATTTGGTGGTTTATGATTTGTGAAATTTAATGATTTCACCTATCCCTTAAGTTGTTCTTGTAAGGTGTTTGATAAAATTCCTAAAGGGATAGAAATTATGCACTATAGCTAAATTGTGACTCAAATGACAATGTATGCTTTAACCTTATGTTCAAAATAACTTCCATGTTATTCTTATACATTGAAATTTCTTGTGGGATTGCTCATGAGTTAGCCTTATGAAATAAAGCTATGTATACATGATATCTTATTCATGTACCAAGCTATGATAATCAAATGCCCATGAAATATCTCAAACTATTGTATTATAGATTGTTGATGCTGGTCATGTATTCAATAATATCATGTCTTGTCAGTTTCCTTTCATCGAGTCTTGGGGGTACTTATACCCGAAAAATATAGTTGTATGACTAGATGTAGTGTCATGTTTTCATGATATCCTCACTAAAGCCATGGTCCATAGAACCCATCCAGTCATGTGACTCAGGAAAGCTTAGTAATTCACTAATCTTAATAGTATTTCATCAGCTAATAGAACTCCATGAATTCATTCTAGTCTAGTTAAATTAGTCATGTTTAGTTTCTAGTCAGATAGGAGTAGGAATTAGCACTTAGTGAACCTAAGGATGGGAACTCACCTATAATATGAGGGTGTGATTCTTAGAAATAATTTTTACGTTCAAGAACTATGTAGCCAATATAGGTTGAGATATCATAGCTTAGTACAAGAAGGTAGATGAGGTGGCTTAACCTGTTATATGAGGGTTCCCACCTTTCTCACTAGAGTTACCTATTATATAAGGGTTACTCACAAATTGTCCTTACCAATGGAATGGTATTGACACCCTTCTAATTGGGTTTACAGATTGGACCCCAACTCATCCATAATGGCGTATTAAAGGCATATTGGTTATATGACTACTTCCCATAGTCTTAGTTATAGAATCAGGACTGTCAGATATAGTCATTCGGTCTTAGTAATAGAACTTAGATAGTTCTATAGAATTCAGGACTGTCAGTTACTATCACCTCAGAATTGTGAAAAACTTAGCTAGTTCTATAAAAAACTAGATTGTCAAATATAGTCACTCAGTATCAGTTATTTCAATTATACACTTATCAGTATCTGATGTTATCAGTACTCATACTCAGTAATCATTTTATCATGACCTTAGTTACAGTTATTATGTATTCATGTATGTATTCTCACATTTATATTGTTCAGTTAGTTAGTATAGATCAAGCATGTAAAACTTTTGTATTCAGCCTACCTCACATGTATACCAGTACATTCAAAGTACTTAAGCATTTGTTCTATGGTGTCTTATACCATAGGTTCAGAAGCACGAGCTCCAAATCATCAATATCAGTCTAGTCTCAGTAGTTAGAGTTAGCAGTAAGTCCTTATCTTTCGAGGACATGATCATTACTTTATTATCTCATTAATTAATTTATTGGTTAGATTTAGTTGGTGATATTTCCCATCAACTCCTTATTCAGTTAGTTCAGTGGTTTAGAGGCTTTTTAGACTATCATGTTTAGACATTTATTTTAATTGTTTTGGGTATTTCATACCCCACTTAGATCTTATATTTTTATCAGTTAAGTTACAGTCTTGAACCTTATGGCCTTTCAGCCTTTATTTCTGCATTCCTATAGTATATCGTGCAGTGTACAGGTACAAATATCAGGCATGGGTTAACTTATGGTCCTTTAAGGTCATGAGTACCGTGTAACATTTTGGTTACCAGATTTAGGACATTACAAACTTGTATTAGAGCCTAAGGTTTAATAGTTTCCTTGAAAGTCTGAAAACTGCATCTAGTAGTCTTGTGGATGGGTGTGTTGAGCCATACATTTATGTATGGGAGGCTATGAGATATTTTTGGAATGATTTTCCTTCTTTGTTTATTCATGTCGTACCAGTGAGTATAATCTCAAGTTAATCTGTTAGTCTAATTCATTTCTATCTTTCTTCAGTAGAACATGCCTCTTAAAAGAAGAAACAGGAATCAGTCAGCCCCTCAACCTGAAGAACCTTTGGGTGAACATGTTTCTCATGCAGAGTTTAGAGCTGCATTCACTACTCTTGCTCACTTAGTTACCACTCAAAATGAATGACCAACTGTTGTTCTAATCAACCAAGTGGCCAATTCAGCTGCAACCAGGATTCAGGACTTCACCCAAATAAATCCTCCGTCCTTTCTTGAGTCTAAGTCAGATGAGGACCATCAGGAATTTATCGATTAGGTTTAGAAGGTTACTAACGTTATGGGGGTGCTAGGTATTGAGAGTACTAAGCTAGCTGAATATCAGTTGCAGGATGTTTCTCACACTTGCTAAAGCAGTAGAAGTCAGAGAGATCGGTTGATGCAGGACCTATAGAGTGAGAAGAGTTTGTCACCACATTTGTATAGAGGTTCTTTCCCCTAGATCTAAGAGAGTCTAAGGTGTTAGAATTCATCAACCTCAGGCAGGACAACATAACAGTGAAAGAGTATTCTCTTAAGTTTACTCAATTAGCCATATATGCCCCTAATGTGGTTACAGACAACAAGGCCAAGATGAGTAAGTTTGTTTCTGGGGTAAATGATAATGTGGTCAATGAGTGTGGGTTTGTAATGTAGAATAGTGACATAACTTTAGCCAGGATTATGAATCATGCTCAGTAGATAGAGGAGCAAAAGATTAAGAAGAGGGAGAAGAAGAATAAAAGGGCAAGGACAGGTAGTTTCAACTTTGCTCAGCCTAAATCAGAGGGAGAAAATCGTTCTCAATTTCATCCTAAGTCATTAGCTCCACCTCCTTCTTTAGCTAGTTCTCTAGCTCCTAAGTTCAGGGATGGTAATAAAGATAGAGCGCTAGGCTCTAAGTCTCAGGGTAGTATTAGCAGTGCCCGCACCTATCCTCTTTGCCAGACTTGTGGCAAGCACCATCAGGGTATTTGCAGAGATGGCAGTGGTATTTGTTTTGGATGTGGCAAGCCAGGACACAAAGTTAGAGGGTATTCTCAGCCAGGTCCTTAGAGTCAACAGAACCATTCCTCAGCTCAGTCTAGTCGCCCAAACATGCAGGGTGCCTCCTCTAACCCTCCTACTAGAAAACGCCCAAATTTAATTTATGCTTTCCAGTCCTAGGAAGATCAGAAAAATTCTCCTGATGTGGTTACTGGTATGTTACGAATCTTTCATGTGCATGTTTACGCTTTGCTAGATATAGGAGATTCTTTGTCTTTTGTTACTTTCTATATAGCAGTTGATTTTGGAGTCAGTCTCTAATTTCTAGTAGATCCCATTTTAGTCTCAACCTCAGTGGGTAAAACCATCATACCCCGATGGGTATATAGGAACTGTCCGGTTATGATATCTTAAAAAGTCACCTCAGCAGACTTAGTGGAATTAGAGATGACTGATTTTGATGTCATTGTCAGCATGGATTGGCTTCATTCTTGCTATGCCACAGTTGACTGTAGAAATAGAACAGTCCAGTTCTAGGTTCCGAATGAACCTATTCTAGAGTGGAGGGGTAGTACTTCAACTTTTAGAGGTCAGCTTATTTCCTACCTTCTGGCACATAAAATAATATCTAAAGGATATGTCTATCATCTTTTTTGGATTAAGGAAACTAGTTCAGAAAATCCCAGTCTTGAATTAGTCCCAGTCGTGAATAAATATTCAAATGTCTTTCTCGAAGATCTTCCAGGAATTTCTCCCCAAAGAAAAATAGACTTTGGCATTGATCTTCTTCTAGATACTCACCCTATATCTATTCCGCCATACAGAATGGCACCTTTAGAACTCAAAGAACTAAAAGAGAAGTTGAAGGATATCTTAGATAAGGGATTCATCAGACCAAGTGTGTCCCCATGGGGTGCACCAGTCTTATTCATGCACAAGAAAAATGGTTCTATCAGAATGTGCATTGATTACCATCAACTCAATAAAGTTATGGTTAAGAACAAGTATTCTCTTCCCAGAATCAATGAATTGATTGAACAACTTTAGGGTGCCAGTTATTTCTCTAAGATAGACCTCAGATCCTGTTACCTTCAACTCAGAGTCAGAGAGTGTGACATTCTAAAAATAGCTTTTCGTACTCGGTATGGTCACTTCGAATTCTTAGTTATGTCCTTTGGTCTTACCAATACCTCAGCAACTTTCATGGACTTGATGAACCGAGTGTTCAATCAGTACTTAGACATATTTATCATAGTCTTTATATATGATATTCTGGCCTATTCTCGCGATGAGCGTGATCATGCAGACGATTCAAGAATCGTACTTCAAACTCTCAGAGATCATCAGATGTTCGCGAAATTCAGTAAGTGCATATTTTGGCTAAGGGCAGTAGCATTCCTTGGTCATATCCTTTCCGATGATGGCATTATGGTTGATCCTCAAAAGACCAAAGCAGTAAGAAACTAGCCCAGACCTGTCTCTCCATCAGATATCAGGAGTTTCTTGGGTTTGGCTGGCTATTACAAATGGTTTGTTGAGGCATTTTCTTCTATTTCTTTCTCTATGTCCAGATTGACTCAGAAAAAAGTTAGGTTTTAGTTGTCAGATCCTTGCGAGAAGAGTTTTCAGGAGTTGAAGACTCGACTCACCTCAGCTCCAGTCTTAGCTTTTCCAGATGGTCCAGATGGGTTCGTAGTGTATTGTAATGCATCGAGAGTAGGTTTGCGTCTTGTCCTCATGCATCATAGTAAGGTCATAGCCTATGCCTCCAGATAGCTTAAGCCCCATGAGAAGAATTATCCTACTCATGATCTTGAGTTAGCAACCATAGTATTTTCCTTAAGGATTTGGAGGCATTATCTATACGGAGTTCATGTGAATGTGTTCACAGATCACATGAGTCTTTAGCATGTCTTTCCTCAGAAAGATATGAATCTTTCTAAGAAAAGGTGGTTAGAGCTCTTGAAATATTATGACATGAGTGTCTTTTATCATCTGAGCAAGGCCAACGTCATGGCTGACGCTGTTAGTAGACTGTCTATGAGTAGTGTTGTTCATATTGAGGATAGTAAGAAGAAGTTACCTCAGGAAATCCATCATCTTTCCAGACTAGGCATTTGCTTAGATGATTTAGAGGAGGGTGACATATGGGTTTAGAGTAGTTCAAAATTATCTCTGGTTTCTGAGGAGAAAGAAAAACAAGATAGAGATCCCAGTCTAGTCAAGTTGAAAGGGTCAGTCAAGGATCAGAAAGTAGAGGTTTTCATCCAAGGGGAGATGGTGTTTTGCGTTTTCAGGGTCATTTGTGTGTTCCATGTGTAGATGACTTAAGGCAATGCATTATTGCAGAAGCACATGGTGCACACTACTCTATTAATATAGGGTCCACAAAGATGTACCACGACTTAAGAGAGATCTATTGGTGGAGTGGGTTGAAGAGAGATATTGCAGAGTTTGTGTCTAAGTGCTCTACATGTCAGCAAGTTAAGATAGAGCATAAGAATTCTAATGGGTCCATGCAAGAGTTCCATATTCCTACTTGGAAGTGAGAAGAAGTGAGCATGGAGTTCGTGATGGGTTTGCCTTGTACTCGTCGTCAGTATGATTCAGTTTAGGTCATTGTAGATAGAATGGCCAAATTAACCTATTTTTGCTAGTTCATACCTCTTATTCAGTAGAGGATTATGCCAAACTCTACATCAGGGTTTTGGTCATATTACACGGTGTTCCATTATCCATTATCTTAGACAAAGGTACCAAGTTTACCTTTCACTTTTGGAAAGCATTCCAAAAAGTTCTTGGTACCCAAGTTCATCTCAATACAGCCTTTCAACCTCAGACAAATGGTCAAGAAGAAAGGACCATTCAGACCCTAGAAGATATGTTAAGGGTGTGTGCAATTGATTTCAAGGGTAGTTGGGATGACCACTTGCTTTGATTGAGTTTTCATATAACAATAGCTATTATTTCAGTATTAAGATAGCTCTATTTGAAGCTCTCTATGGCAGGAGATATAGATCTCAAGTTAGTTGGTTCAAAGTTAGTGAGGCCTCAGTTATAGGGCCTGACATAGTATTCGATGCCTCGGAGAAAGTCCAGTTATCAGAGAAAGACTCTGGGCTTCTTAGAGCTGACAGAACTCTTATGCAGATGTACACAGAAAGAATCTAGAGATCGAGATTGGTGACTATGTCTACCTAAAGATCTCTCCCATGAAGGGAGTGCAGAGGTTCGGAAACAAAGAAAAGCTTAGTCCCCGATATGTCGGTCCCTTTAAAATTCTCAGTCACTTTGGCAAAGTAGCTTATGAGATGGAATTACCTTCAGATCTAGCTGCAGTTCATCCAGCCTTTCATGTCTCTTTGCTGAAGAAGTGCATA
The DNA here is from genome assembly GCF_002878395.1 of Capsicum annuum. Classification (NCBI taxonomy): domain Eukaryota; kingdom Viridiplantae; phylum Streptophyta; class Magnoliopsida; order Solanales; family Solanaceae; genus Capsicum; species Capsicum annuum. The sequence continues at coordinate 513,377 of NW_025838913.1, read as the reverse complement.
GGTGACCGAGTAGTTATAGTCCCTATTCAGATCATAGATGTTTAGAATAACCTCTCTTATGAAGAGATTCTAGTCAAAATCCTAGAATATCAGGCTCGTACATCGAGGAATAAAGAAATCTCTCTAGTGAAAGTTCTTTGGTGAAATCAATCCATTGAGGGAGCTACTGGGGAAACAGAAGTAGATATGCGAACCAAGGATCCTCACCTCTTCTCCGCCAACTCAGATATAGCTCAAGGTAACAGTTCTGCTTAAGCTTTTTGGTTTTCATGTCCAGATTTAAGTTACGACTTAGTATTAGTCTCATGTTCAGGATACCATTTTACACTTTGTAATAAGTACCATTGCATATTCAGTCATATGTTCATGAATTAAATTAGTTATATGTTCATTCATCAGATTAGTCATGTGTTCATACATTAGACATGCATTCTCTTTGAGAAATTCAGTTATCAGAAATCTCAGTCATGTGTTCATGAGTCAGTTAACTTATGAATCATGCATCAGATATGAATGCTCAATATAAATCCCAAAAATTTCAATTATGTTTCAATTGTTTGTGATCAGCATGTACTTTAGCTTATCATTTCTCCCATCCCAGTCCGTCACATTCAAGGATGAATGTTCCCAAGGAGAAGATATTGTAATACCCCAAAGTTTCTTAACTAATTTCGTCCCATGGATGTCAAGTATTGGCTTCTAAATTGAATTATATTTATTCCTTGGGGAATTTTTAAGATTATAACCTTTTGTCATGTGGGTAATTCAATAAGATTTCCATCGATATAAAATTCACCTAAATCCAATAAATGGGTAAGAATTTACAACTATTTCAAGTCTCCATCATAAAACAGTGCCATATTGGTCAGTGGCGCCCCGCACCAAAAGATAAAATAGAAATTGTCCTTTTTCTAGTGTCCCAACATGATTTCTCCGTATCGCGCCAAAATTTTAGGTCACAAACAAAGTGGAAACGCAATGGCTCTGCGTCGCGCCATTTCCCTATTTCCCAATTGTCAAATTCTAATGACACGACGTGATAGCACCGCGTCACGCTAGTGGTCCAGGTCGGGAAATTTTCATCAATTTTAAAATACGTGTCCAGGGTTAATTTCCACCCCTATTTAAGCCAAATAATGCGTGATTTAGCCATTCTTCACTCAAATATACTAGTTTCTCTCAATTTTCTTTCAAGAACAAACAAGGGTTTCAATTGGGGATTCAATTTTAAGAAAATGTCTCCATCAATATTTGCTAAATCAAGAACTAAGGTGTGTATTGTGTTGATTTATGGATTTCTTTCATCAATAAAGCTCAAGAACCCCATTTTAAATTATGAATCATGATTATTTTGTTGTGGGTTGCTCAAGTTATGTGATGGTTGTTGTTTGATTCCCATGATGGGATCCTTATGTAAAATTATAAAAACTACGTTAACTTATAAATTGAAATCCATGAATTTGGTGGTTTATGATTTGTGAAATTTGATGATTTGACCTATTCCTTAAGTTGTGCGTGTAAGGTGTTTGATAAAATGCCTAAAGGAATAGAAATAATGCACAATAGCTAAATTGTGACCCAAATAACAATGTATACTTTAAACTTATGTTCAAAATGACTTCATTGTTATTCTTATTATTATGTATTGAAATTGATTATGGGATTGCTCATGAGTTAGCCTTATGAAATTATGGTATGTATACATGATATCTTATTCACGTACAAAGCTATGATAATCAAATGCTCATGAAATATCTCCAACTATTGTATTATGGATTGTTGATATTTGTCATGTATTCAATAATGTCATACCTTGTCAGTTTCCTTTCAGCGAGTCCTGGGGGTAATTGTACTTGAAAAATATAGCCGTGTGCCTAGATTTAGTGTCATGTTTTCATGATATCCTCAGTAAAGCTATGGTTTATAGAAACTAGTTAGTCATGTGACTCAGGAAAGCTCAATAATTCAGTAATCTCAATAGTATTCCGTCAGCTAACGGAACTCCATAAATTCAGTCCAGTCTAGTTCAGTTAATCATGTACAGTGTCTATTTAGGTGGGAGTAGGAATTAGCACCGAGTAAACCCAAGAATGGGAACTCACCTGTTATATGAGGGTGTGATTCTTAGAAGCAATCCTTGCGTTCATAAACTACGTAGCCAGCATAGGTTAAAACATCATAGCTTGTTATATGAGCGTAGATGAGGTGACTTAACCTGTTAGATTAGGGTTCCCACCGTGCTCACTAGAGTTACCTATTATATTAGGGTCACTCACAGATTTTCTTTACCAATTGCGCGGTATTGACACCCTTCCAATTGGCATTACAGATTGGACCCCAACTCAGCCATAATAGCGTATTAGGGCATGTCTGTTAGATGACTACTTCTCATAGTTTCATTATAGAATCAGGACTGTCAGATATAGTCATTCAGTCTCAGTAATAGAACCTAGATAGTTCTACAAAATTTAGGGCTGTCAGATATAGTCAACTCAGAATAGTGTGGAACTTAGCTAGTTCCATCAGAAACTAGACTGTTAGATATAGTAGCTCAATATCAGTTATTTTAGTTATAAAATTATCTGTATCTCATGTTATCAGTACTCAGACTCGGTAATCATGTCATCGCGACCCTAGTTACAGTTATTATGTCTTCATGCTTGTATTCTCATGTTCATACTATTCAGTCAGTTAGTATATATCATGCATGTAAACCCTTTGCATTCAGCCTACCTCACATGTATACTAGTACATTCAAAGTATAGACGCATTTGTGCTATGGTATCTTATACCGTAGGTTCAGAAGCACGAGCTCCAGAGCACTAGTAGCATTCCAGTCTCAATAGTCAGAGTTAGCAGTGAGTCCGCATCTTTCGAAGACATGATCATTAATTTATTATCTCGTTAATTAATTTATTAGTTGAGATAGTTTGGTGACTTTGGGTAGTCTTAAGAATATACCAAATAACCTTAACCTTCTTTATAGCTTGACAAAAAAATTTAGGACCGAATAACCAAGTCTGGCCAGCCTCCAACCACCTATCAGATGAGCGACATCTGATACTATACAAAACCTTAAACGAAGACATCCCAATGCTAGAATGTTAATTATTATTAGAATTAAACATGATGAGAGGTAGATGACCAACCTAGCTACCACCAAAGTTAACTACACAAGACTGAAGCATATTCCTTAACGTATAAATGGTCCTCTCCGCTTGTCCATCCACTTGAGGGTGGAAAGTGATGCTAAGGATCATCTTAGTTCCCAAGCTCTTTGGAAAGAATACCAAAAGTGAGACAAGAGCTTTATAACTCGATAAAAAATAATAAAAATAGGTATGCCATAAAACTTTACGATCTCTTGGATGAACAACTTTGCACAATCCTCAACTGAGTAATTAGTCCTTATAGGCAAGAAGTGAGAAGACTTAGTTATCCTATCTATGATGACCCAAATTGAATCAAACTAACTACGAGACCATAAAAGATTGGTAACAAAATCCATATTAATCACCTCCCACTTCCACACAGGTAACTCAATTTTTTAAAATAATACATAAGGTATCAAGTGGTCCACCTTCACTTTCTAACACTTAGCCACAAAATTGGCCACTTTCTCTTTATTTTATTACACTAATAGATTTCATTCAAGTCATGGTACATCTTTTTCGAACTAAGATGAATAGTATACCTCAACTTGTGATCCTCAACTAGAGCATTAATAATAGAAACACACAACCTACCTTGGTACATCAAGATACCATCACCACCATTCTTGAAGTCCATCACTTTTTGGTGACCCACATCATCCTTGATCTGCGTCAGGATAGGATCCAAAACCTGCATCTCTTTCATTTCAATACCAATAGATGTCTTTACCATCTCTTGCATAATCACACCTCCATCCTCAAAGTTCAAGAGATTAACCCTAATATTTTCTAATGTAATGACCCGAAGAGTCCTCTTCCAGTCTGAGCCTTAGAGTGTATTTAGTAAAGTAGAAATTTAAGTCTAAAAGATTTAAAAATACCTTCTCATGTATGATATATTTTGAATCATGTGGAAATTCCCTAATTTCTATTTTTTTCACGTAGACCATTGAATAAGATTTACATCGATATGAAATTTTCCCAAATCGGACACTTGGGGTAAGAGTTAGAGCCATTTTAGTGAAACAGTATGCCACCTAGCACCTTAGCATATCGCGTAGCCAGCCATAATGGCAATTGTCGAAATCCAGTTAAACTTCATGATTCCACCACGTCGTGGTATAGTTCCATTTTGCAATCTAGGGGGCAATGCGATTTTCACCACGTTGTACTGTCATGTAGTTTCCCAATTGTCCATTTTCCAGTGAGCTGGCGGAATTATGAAGTGTCGCACCAATATGTAAAATTGGGATTTTCCAACTTAATTCCAAGGGCTTTTTGGTCTTTTTCCATATTTCTCTAGCCTCTATAAATACTCGACCAAGGGTCTTTAGCCTTTTTTCTCTTCCACTTCCAAAAAATTAGGGTTTCTAAAATCAAAATTCTCTCATTCTTCTTCAATAAACATCAAGAAAGATCTTGAGAAATCAAGAAATCCTTCCAAAGGCCTTTAAGAAAAAAGTCTTCCCAAGGTATGTAGATGTTGATTCTTGGGTCCCTTTCATCCAAGAAGCTCAAGAACCCTTTTTAAAACTTTACGATTTTTATACTTACGAGATTTTGTGATTTGTATGAGTTGAAATTGATGTTCCTTATGATGTTGAGTTTTGATTCATGTTTGTGTATAAAGATTTATGATCTTTGACCCTAGTATGTGGAATTTATGTGATGCGTTCATGACATTTGAGTGTATAAATGGTTAAATAAGTGGATCATGTTCCTCAAAGGTTTGATAAAAAGGCATAGGTGAGGCATAAAAGGGCCATTGTAGTATGTTGAAGATGAAACCCCAAATTGTGAGTTAGTTTATGTATGTCTAGTGTTTGATAAAATGCCCAAGTGGATGAATTAGTCCATGATGGTAGGAACTTCCCAAATAAGTGTGAACCTATGCATGTCTAGTGATTATTGAAGGACTTTAGTGAATAAGTGGAGATATGATAGTAGTAAATTCACCAATTATGTTCCCTTTGATATATGCTAATCTTTTAATACATTCCAAGTGGTTAGTAAGTAAGTTGAGACAAGATAGTATGAAGTTTTCCCCAAATCATGAGACATCCAAATATATTTCAAAACTGATTTAGGTATGAAGTACTTAATGTAAGACCTAGTTGAAGGAAGTATAATCTTGTAGCATGTTTCCATATTCTAGTATATGATGGTGTTTCCTAAATGCTTGATGTGATGCCTTAATGATTGCAAAAGGTGAAGGTATGTTATGTTTCTTAAATACTTGAAGGGATGCTTAAATGATAATGATGATGAATGAATGACTGTGTTGATGAGTGAATGATTGTGATGATGATGATGCAAGAATGGTTGTGATGATGGAGGAATGGTTATGCTTTATTTTATGTTATCGAGTCATGGGGTGTATTTATACTCGATAATTTAGCTACTATATAGATCCTATGTTTGTTTCACAATAATTCTAGTCAAGCCATAATTCTCAGAACGCAGTGAGCTATAGAACTCTGTATCTTCAGACAATTGCAGAACTTAAGAAAGCTCAGTAATCTCAGTTATTGCTAGTAATCTAGCCTCAGCCTTATAATCAGCTTAGATCTAATATTATGTAAGTGTTCAATTCTAATCTCAAAATTAACTGAATAATTTATTCAAGCTCTGTATCATCAGTCAGATATCGCGATTCAATACCATTTTCATCAGATATAGAACTAATTAATCTTAGCATAGCTCAGTCAGATCTTTTGATAAATATGATTAGTATCAGATTCAGTTCAGTAGTATTCAGTAAAGAGTTCAGTCAGAGTCTTTTAGTTGGGAGTAGAAACTAGCACTGAGCGAGGAAAGAGATGGTAACTCTTTTCATCAGCAAGAGAGAGAGGCCAGAGTTATTAGTAGCAATGTCTAACCTCCAAAACTACGTAGCCAGCATAGGATATAAGAGACATCATCAAGAAAAGGCTATCATCTCTAGAGAGAGATTATTTGACTATTACATTACCTTAGGTCGACTCCCTGGTAAGGGTCATCCATTAGAGAGGATTGACTAGAGAGAGGTATTTGCCCATGGTATGGTATTGACACCCTTCTAATTGGGGTTACAGATTAGACCCAACCTGTGGTAGGTCGAGGTATGTCAGTTAAGTAACTACTTCCCACATTTTTAGTTACAGTTTTAGATTCAGTATTAATCTTCAGAAGTCATCTATATTTATGAGGAACTCAGATAGTTCTATTGATTCATGGACCATCCCGTCATATAAGCTTGGTCTCATATACAGTTATTTGATATCATATTCAGAGATATGCCGCCATATAGGCTTTGTTCACAGTCTGAGATTCTATTCAGTATCCTTCTTGTCAGATTCAGATATATTCATATTTCTTATCATTGATAATAGTTTCAGAAATCATCCATTAGAAAGTTTGATCTCTAATCCAGTTAGTCCAAAATAGTAAAGCTCAGAATTTAGTCCATGATGTAAGTGCATCCAGATCCTCAGTTATCAATATAAGATGAGTCAGGGATTTAATATCTCAGTGTCATTAGTAAGTTAAGTCTGCAGTAAAGTGGTATCTGAGTTTTAGTAGCTAGAGTTGTGATGATTTTAATTATGGTTTGTGCATTTGTGTATGTGTTATCATGGGACATTTTCATGAATATTCAGTTTAGACATTGTGCATGCATGAGATGTTGCATTTTGCCTTACCCCATCTACAAACTCAGTACATTCCTATACCAACGCAGTTGTGCTATGGTGATTTATTTGGCACCATAGTTTCAGAGGCACATAACCCAGAGTTTCCTCAGTAGTTCAGTCCTAGTCAGAAGCTGTAGCCATAGCAGTGAGTCCTCTTCTTCCTAGGATGAATCTCAGTTTACTATTTTGAATCAGACATTATTTATATTTTTAGTAGACGGAGTTAGTTAGGGATATATCCCATCAACTCCACAGTTTAAAGAGTTTAGAGGCTTTTCAGACAGATGTATTGGCATTTAGTTTTCAGTTTTGAGTATGTATAGATGTGCTGAACCTTATGGCCAAATTTTGCATTTATACCAGATAATAGGCAGTGCACAAGTACATATATTAGAAAAAGGATAACATATTTCATTCGGAGTCATAAGCACCATGTGACTACTTGGGATGGGTTCTCGAGGCGTTCAATATTTAGTATCAGAGACTAAGGTTCAAGAGTGTCCTAGGGAGTCTGAAAAGCCGTATCTAGTAGAGTCTTATGCATGGGTGTGTAGTGTGCCATATTTATGTACAAGAGGCTACATGATGTTCTTAGGAACAGTTTCCCTTCTTTCAGTATTTAGATCATACAAGTGAGCATGAGCTCAAGTTGATCCATAGTCTAATCCACATTTTTTTCCAATTACAGAGTATGACTCTTCACAAAGACTTTGTTCATGGGGTTGATGACCATCCCCCACAGCCAGTAGATCCTGAGAATGAGAGTGTGTGACATGCAGAGTTTTGGGCAGCTTTTCAGGCGCTAGCGCAAGCTATGCTAGTGGTTTTCATGCCTATCCATGTTGTGGAGTGTGTGGCAAGTACACAAAGGTATGTATAGAGCCTATAGTGAGGTGTGCTTTGGGTGTGGTGAGCCAGGCCATACAATGCGAGAATGTAGAGTGCTAACTCAAAGTGGTAGACTTCATGCGCTTCAAGTTCATCTTGATCGAGAAAGACTCCCTGAAATAGACCCAGGTATGTTATGAGCCATTCATCTTTATGATATGCATTGATAGATCATTTGAGATTATATGTTATCATGAGACATGCATGAGTTTCAGATCTCCATTGGTCAATCATGACCCTGTTTATAGGTGCCCCGTGCACCAACCCAGTATTCAGCAAAGTATTTTTAGAGGGGACATAGAGTCCTAAAGCGAAGATACCCCATAGTATTATGATGTTTGCATGTCATTAGATTCATCCAAAATGCATGTTCAGATCTTCCCCATAAGTTAAGCATCAGTTGCTATTGCATTGTTAGTCATGCCTTTGAATGTCAGTTCAGTCAGACATTCATGCATTGGATATGCACAGTCAGTAGAAAAAATTCAGCTTGTCAACGTGTGTTCAGTTTTTCATCGATGTGATCAGCCCAGTTATGAGTCCTTGCATTTGATATGCATGTGTGTTATGATAATCATATATGATTAGATTCAGTCGAGTATTCCATGCATCTAATATGCATGACCAGTATGAGAACTCTATATGTCAGTTATTCCAATTGCATAGTCATGTTCTAAGATATTCCCATTCCTTGAGTAATTTCAGATGATCTATATTCTCATTCTATCAAGTGAAATTTTAGGATGAATGTTCCCAAAGGGAGATAATGTAATGCTCCGCAGAGTCCTCTTCCAGTCTGAGCCTTAGAGCATATTCAATAAAGCAGAAATCTAAGTCTAAAAGTTTCAAAAATACCTTCTCAAGTATGAAATATTTTGAAGCATGTGGAATTTCCCTAATTTCTACTTTTTTTCATGAAGATCATTGAATAAGCTTTCCATCGATACCAAAATTACCTAAATCGGACACGCGGGTGAAGAGTTAGAGCCATTTTAGTGAAATAGTGTACCACTTGGCACCTTAGCGCATCACGGAGCTAGCCAAAATGGCAATTGTAAAAATCTAGTAAAACTTCATAATTCCACCACATCACGGTATAGTTCCAGTTTTCAATCCAGGGGGCAATGCGATACCACTGCGTTGCGCCATCATGCAGTTTCCCAATTGTCTATTTTCTAGTGAGCTTGCGCGATTATGGCACGTTATGCCAACCTATAAAATTAGGATTTTCTAGCTTAATTCCAAGGGCTTTTAGGTTTTTTTCCTTTTTCCCCAGCCTCTATAAATACCCGACCAAGGGTCTTTAGCCTCATTTTCTCTTCCACTTCCAAAAAATTAGGGTTACTAAAATGAAAATCCTTCTTTCTTCTTCAACAAATATCAAGAAAGATCTAGGGAAATCAAGAAATCCTTCCAAAGGCCTTCAAGAAAGGAGTCTTCCAAAGGTATGTAGATGTTGATTCTTGGGTCTCTTTCATCCAAGAAGCTCAAGAACCCTTTTTAAAACTTTAAGATTTTTATGCTTATGAGATTCCATGATTTGTAGCATTGAAATTGATGTTCATTATGAAGTTGATTTTTCATTCGTGATTGTGTACAAATATTTATGAGCTTTGACCCTAGTATGTGGAATTTATGTGATGTGTTCATGACATTTGGGTGTAGAAATGGTTGAGCATGTTCCCCATAGGTTTGATAAAAAGGCATAGGTGAAGCATAAAAGGGCCAATGTAGTATGTTGAAGAGGAAACCCCAAATTGTTAGTTAGTTTATGCATGCCTAGTGTTTGATAAAATGCCTAAGTGGATGAATTATTCCATGATGGTAGGAACTACCCAAATAAGTGTGAACCCATGCATGTCTAGTGATTTTTAACGAAATTTAGAGAATAAGTGAAGATGTGATAGTAGTAAATTCCCCAATTATATGCTCTTTGATATATGCTATGCTTTTAGTACATGCCAAGTGGTTAGCTAGTAAGTTGAGACATGATAGTATGAAGTTTTTCCCAAATTATGTGATGTCCAAATACATGTCAAGATTGATTTAGGTGTGAAGTACTTGAGGTAAGACCTTGTCGAAGGAGGTATAATCTATTAGCATATTTTCTTATGATAGTATATGGTGATGTTTCCTAAATACTTGATGCGATGCCTTAATGATTGCAAAATGTGAAGGTATGTTATGATTCGTACATACTTGAAGAGATGCTCTAATGATAATGATGATGAATGAATAACTGTGATGATGAGTGAATGATTGCGATGATGATGAATGAATAGTTGTGATGGTGGAGCAATGATTATGCTTTATGTTATGTTATCAAGTCCTGCGGGTATTTATACTCGACAGTTTAGCTATTGTCTAGAGACTGTGTAAGTTTCATGATAATTCTAGTCGAGCCATGATTCTCAAAACTCAATGAGCAATAGAACTCTATATCTTCAGATAATTGCAGAGAAAGCTCAGTAATCTCAGTTATCTCTAGTAATCTCGCCTTAGTCCTGCAATCAGCTCCGATCCAATAGTATGCAAGTGTTCAATACTAATCTCAAAAGTGAGCGAATAATCTATTCAAGCCCTGTATCGCCAGTCAAATACCGTGATTCAATACCATTTTTGTCAGATACAGAACTAAGTGATCTCTGTGTAGCTTAGTCAGATCTTTGGATAAATATGATTAGTATCTGATTTAGTTAAGATTTTAGTCAGATTCTTTCAGTTGGGAGTAGAAACTAGCACTAAGAGAGGGAAGGGATGGCGGCTCTTTCTGTCAGCGAGAGAGAGAGGCCAGAGTCATTAGCAGCAATCCCTGACCTGTAAAACTATATAGCCAGTGCAGGATATAGGAGTCACTATTAGGAAAAGGTGGTCACCTCTAGAGAGAGAGTATTTGACTATTATATTGCCTTAAGTCGACTTCCTGGTAAGGGTTATCCGTTAGAGAGGATTAACCAGAGAGAGGTCTTTACCTATGGTACGTTATTGACACCCTTCCAACTAGGGTTATAGGTTGTACCCCACCTATGGTAGGTTGGGGCATGTCAATTAAGGAACTACTTCCCACAGTTTTAGTTATAATTTCAGTTTTTGTGTAAATCTTCAGAAATCAGGACTGTTAGATACAGTCATCTATCTTTATGAGGAACTCAGATAGTTCTATTAATTCAAGGACCATTCTGTCAGATAAGCTTTGTCTCATATACAGTTATTTGATATCATATTCAGAGATATGCCACCAGATAGACTTGATTTACAGTCTCAAATTCTATTGAGTATCCTTGTTGTAAGATTTAGATATATTCATATTTCTTATCATTGATAATAGCTTCTGAAATCATCCATTGGAGAGGTTGATCTCTAATTCTTTAAGTACAAAGCAGTAAAGCTCAGTATTTAGTCCTTGATGTAAGTACATCTAGATCCTCAGTTATTAGTTTAAGATGAGTCAGTGATTCAGTAGCTCAGTGTCAGTAGTAAGTTCTGTCTGCAGTACAGTGGTATCCGAGTTTCAGTGGCTAGAGTTGGGATGATTGTAATTATAATCTGTGCATTCATGTATGTGTTCTCGTACAACATTTTTAAGATTATTCAGCTTAGATATTGTGCATGCATGAGCCATTGCATTTATCCTTACCCCATCTACATATTCAGTACATTCTTGTACTGACCCATTTGCACTATGGTGTTTTATTTGGCACCATAGGTTTAAAGGCACATGACCCAAAGTTTCCTTATTAGTTCAGTCCTATTCAGCAGCAGTAGTCATAGCAGTGAGTCCTCTTCTTCCTAGGATGAATATCATTTTAATATTTTGTATAAGACTTTATTTATATTTTTAGTAGACAGAATTAGTTGGGGACATATCCCATTAACTCCACAGTTCATAGAGTTTAGAGGCTTTTCAAACAGATGTAGTGGCATTTAGTTTTTAGTTTTGAGTATGTATAGATGTATTGAACCTTATGACCAATTTCTGTATTTATTTTAGATAATAAGCAGTGTACAGGTATAGATATCAAAAAAGGGTTAGCTTGTGTCCTTCGGGGTCATAAGCATCGTGTGACATCTCGGGATGGGATCTCGGGGCGTTACAAACATCGTATCAGAGCCTAAGGTTCAAGAGTGTCCTAGGGAGTCTGCAAAGCCTCATCTAGTAGAGTCTTATTCATGGGTGTGTAGCGCCCAACATTTATGTACAAGAGGCTACATGATGTTCTTAGGAGCAGTTTCCCTTCTTTCAGTATTCAGATCATACGAGTTAGCATAAGCTCAAGTTGATCCATAGTCTAATTCACTTCTTTCTTCCAATTACAGAGTATGCCTCCTTGCAGAGACTTTGTCCATGGGGTTGATGACCAGCCCCCACAGCCAGTAGATCCTAAGAATGAGAGTGTGTCACATTCAGAATTTTGGAAGGTTTTTTAGGAGCTAGCCCAAGCTATGACTAATGTTCAGAGTAATTGTTAGGCTGTTGTCCCACCTCAGCATAATGGGAATTCCACCACAACCAGGGTTAGAAGTTATATGAAAATGAACCTGCTAGAATTCTTTGGGTCAGTAGTAGGTGTGGACCCGTAGCTTTATTTAGAGGAGGTGAAGAAGATCACTTGGATTATACATGTTTCTAAGGAGAAGAGTTTGGAGTTAGCATCTTATAGGTGTAAGAATGTTGCTCATGATTGGGTAGTGATGTGGGAGAAGATTAGAGGGAAGAATGCAAATCTTATGAGAGAGGCTAAGGTAGAAGAGTTCATGAATCTAAGGCAAGGTTCCATGACTGTGAAAGAGTATTGTCTTAAGTTTAACCAATTAGCTAAGTATGCTCCCGACTTGATAGCTGACCCTAGAGCGAGTATGAGTAAGTTTTTGTCTGGAGTGTTGAGTTATGTATTGAAATAGTGTAGAGTTGCTATGCTCAATAAATACATGGATCTTTCTAGGCTAATGATGCATGCGCAGCAGATCGAGGCAGATTAGATGAAGGAAAGCGAGAGAGTGAGCAAGAGAGCCAAGATAGGTAGTCGTTGTTTCTATCAGGCAAGGTCCCAGAGTGGTAGTCATTCTCTCCATGGTCGGAGAATTATATTCTCAGCTCCATCTTTAGCTAGTATACCCGCAGCTATGTTTGGGGGTGTCAGATCTGAGTGAGTACCAAGATCCAAAGCCCAGAGTAATGCTAGTGGGGTTCATGCCCATCCACGTTGTGGAGTATGTGACAAGTGCCACCAAGGTATGTGTAGAGCCGTAGTGATGTGTGCTTTGGGTGTGGTGATCCAAGCCATAGAATGCGAGAATGTAGAGTGTTAACTCAAAGTGGTAGGCTTCCTGCGCTTCAAGTTTGTCTTGATCGAGAAAGATTCCATGATATAGACTCGGGTATGTTATAAGGCATTCATCTTTATGATATGCATTGATAGATAATTTGAGCTCATATGTTAGCATAAGACATGCATGAGTTTCAAATCTTCATTGGTCAATCATGACCTTGTCTGTAGGTACCCCGCACATCACCCCAGTATTTCAGCAAAGTATGTTTAGAGGGGACATAGAGTCTTAAGGGGAAGATACGCCATAGTATTACAATGTTTGCATGTCATTACATTCATCCAAATTCATGTTAAGATCGTCCCTATAAGGTTAGCATCAGTTGCTATTGCATTGTCAGTCGTGCCTTTGAAAGTCAGTTCAGTCAGACATTCATTTCAGATTTGCATCGATGAGATCAACCTAGTTATGAGTCCATACATTTGATATGCATGTGTGTTATGATAATTCATCTATGATTAGATTCAGTCGAGTATTCCATGCATTAAATATACATACCCAGTATAAGAACTCTATATGTCAGTGATTCCAATTGCGTAGTCATGTTTTAAGATATTCATGTTCCTTGAGTAAGTTTAGTTAATCTGTATTCTCAGTCTATCAAGTGACATTTGAGGATGAATTTTCCCAAGGGGAGATAATGTAATGCCCCGCAGAGTCCTCTTCCAGTCTGAGCCTTAGAACGTATTCAGCAAAGTAGAAATCTGAGTCTAAAAGTGTTAGAAATACCTTCTCAAGTATGAAATATTTTGAATTGTAGAGCATTGAAGAAGCTTTCCATCGATACCAAATTCACCCAAATTGGATACTCGGGTGATGCGTTAGAGAAATTTTAGTGAAACAGTGTGCCACTTGGCACCATAGCGCATCGCGGAGCCAGCGAAAATGGCAATTGTCAAAATCCAGTGAAACTCTGTGATTCCACCACGTCATAGTATAGTTCAAGTTTTCAATCCAAAGGGTAATGCAATTTCCACCTCATTGCGCCGTCATGCAGTTTCCCAATTGTCCATTTTCCAGTGTGCTAGCGCGATTATGGCACGTCGCGCCAACATGTAAAATTAGTATTTTCCAGATTAATTCCAAGGGATTTTTGGTCTTTTTCCCTTTTTCCACAGCCTCTATAAATACCTGGCCAAGGGTCTTTAGCCTCATTTTCTCTTCCACTTCCAAAAAATTAGGGTTTCCAAAATCAAAATCCTCTCCTTCTTCTTCAACAAAAATCAAGAAAGATCTAGAGAAATCAAGGAATCCTTCCAAAGGCCTTCAAGAAAAGAGTCTTCCCAAGGTATGTAGATATTGATTCTTGGGTCCCTTTCATCCAAGAAGCTCAAGAACCCTTTTAAAACTTCAAGATTTTTATGTTAACGAGATTCCATGATTTATATGAGTTGAAATTAATGTTCCTTGTGATGTTGTTCATTCAAGTTTGTGTACAAATATTTATGAGCTTTGACCCTACTATGTGGAATTTATGTGATGTGTTCATGGAATTTGGGTGTAGAAATGGTTGAATAAACATAGGATATTCCTTATAGGTTTGATAAAAAGGCATAGGTGAAGCATAAAACTGCCATTGTAGTATGTTGAAGATGAAACCTCAAATTGTAAGTTAGTTTATGCATTCCTAGTGTTTGATAAAATACCCAAGTGGATGAATTATTTCATGATGGTAGGAACTTCCCAAATAAGTGTGAACCCGTGCATGTCTAGTGATTGTTGAAGGAATTTAGTGAACAAGTGAAGATGTGATTGTAGTAAATTCCCCAATTATGTGCTCTTTGATATATGCTAAGCTTTTAATACATGCCAAGTGGTTAGCAAGTAATTTGAGACATGATAGTATAAATTTTTCCCCAAATCATGTGATGTCAAGTTTTCCCCAAATCATGTGATGTCCAAATACATGTCAAGACTGATTTAGGTGTGAAATACTTGAGGTAAGACCTTGTTGAAAGAAGTATAATCTAGTAGAATGTTTCCCTACGCTAGTATATGGTGATGTTTCCTAAATGCTTGACGTGATGCCTGCATGATTACAAAATATAAAGGTATATTATGATTTGTAAATACTTGAAGAGATGCTTTAATGATAATGATGATGAATGAATGACCGTGTTAATGAGTGAAAGATTGCGATGATGATGATAAATGAATGGTTGTGATGATGGAGGAATGATTATGCTTTATTTTATGTTATCAAGTCTTGGGGGTATTTATACCTGACAATTTAGCTGTTGTCTAGAGACTGTGTCAGTTTCACGATCATTCTAGGTGAGCCATGATTCTCAGAACTTAGTATGCTATAGATATTTGTATTTTCAGGCAATTGCATAGAAAGCTTAGTAATCTTAGTTATCACTAGTAATCTACCCTTAGTCCGGTAATCAACTCAGATCCAATAGTATGTAAGTTTTCAATTCTAATCTCCAAAGTGACCTAATAATCTATTCAAGCTCTGTATCATCGGTTAGATACTGTGATTCAATACCATTTCCGTCAGATACAGAACTAAGTGATCTCAGCGTAGCTCAGTCAGATCTTTTGATAAACATGATTAGTATCAGATTCAGTTCAGTTGTGTTCAGTTAAGAGTTTAGTCAGAGTCTTTCAGTTGGGAGTAGAAACTAGCACCGACTGAGGAAAGGGATGGCGGATCACCCATCAGCGAGAGAGAGAGGCTAGAGTCGTTAGTAGCAATCGCTGACCTCCAGAACTATGTAGCCAGTGCAGGATACAGGAGTCATCATCAGGAAAAGGCTGTCACCTCTAGAGAGAGTATTTAACTATTATATTGCCTTAGGTCGACTACCTGGTAAGGGCCATCCATTAGAGAGGATTGACCAGAGAGAGGTCTTTACCCGTGGTACGGTATTGACACCCTTCCAACTGGGGTTACATGTTGGACCCCAACTGTGGTAGGTCGGGAATGTCGGTTAAGTAACTATTTCCCACAGTTTCAATTACATTTTCAGTTTTAGTATCAATCTTCAGAAATTAGGAATGTCAGATACAATCATCTATCTTTATGAGGAACTCAGATAATTCCACTGATTCATGGACCATGCCGTCAGATAGGTTTGGTCTCATATACAGTTATTTGATATCATATTCAGAGATATGCCGCCATATAGTCTTAATTCACTGTCTCAGATTCTATTGAGTATCTTTGTTATTAGATTTAGATATATTAATATTTCTTATCATTGATAATAGTTTCTGAAATCATCCGTCAGACAGGTTGATCTCTAATCCTGTTAGTCGAAAACAGAAAAGCTTAGAATTTAATCGTTGATGTAAGTGAATCCAGATCGTCAGTTATCAGTATAAGATCAGTCAGTGATTCAGTATCTCAGTGTCAGTAGTGAGTTCAGTTTGCAGTAAAGTGGTATCCAAGTTTCAGTATCTAGAGTTGTGATGATTGTAATTATGGTCTGTGCATTCATGTATGTGTAGTCGTGCGACAAATCCATGATTATTCAGTTTAGATATTGTGCATGCATGAGTCATTACATTTATCCTTACCCCATCTAAATACTCAGTACATTCTTGTACTGGCACATTGGCACTATGGTGTTTTATTTGGCACCATAGGTTAAGACGCACAGGACCCAGAGTTTCCTCAGCAGTTCAGTCCCAGTCAGCAGCAGTAGTCATAGCAATGAGTCCTCTTCTTCCAATTAATAATCTTAGTTTACTATTTTGCATTAGACTTTATTTATATTTTTAGTAGACGGAGTTAGTTGAGGACATGTCCCATCAACTACACAGTTTAGAGAGTTTATAGGCTTTTTAGACAGATGTATTGTAATTTAGTTTTCAGTTTTGAGTATGTATAGATTTGTTGAACCTTATGGACAGTTTCCGCATTTATTTCAGATAATAAGCAGTGTACAGGTACAGATATCAGAAAAGGGTTAACTTGTGGTCTTTTGGGGTCATAAGCACCGTGTGACATCTTGGGATGGGATCTCATGGTGGTACACCTAAATAGTGAATATGCTTCGCCAACCCTCACTTCTCCTTCTCCACATGAGAGAAGATTCTCGTGGACAACCTTCTAAGAGCATCAACAACCACATTAGCTTTACCTGAATGGTTGTCCAGAATCATGTTATTATCCTTGAGCAACTCCATCTATCTCCTTTGCCGGTGATTCAAGTCCTTCTGGGTGAAAACATACTGCAAGTTCTTATGATCAGAATAAATATCAACATGAACTCGTACAAGCAGTGGACCAAATTTTCAAGGCAAATCCCACAGCCAAAAATTCCAAATCATGAGTCAGATAGTTCTTCTCATGCATGTTCAACTTTCTAGAAGTATATGCAACTACCTAGTCATGTTACATCACCACACAACCAAGTACCACCCAAGATGCATCACATGGTAAACAAAATCATCGGTACCCTTTAGTAGTGTCAAAATTAAAGTTGAAATAAACCTATCCTTAAAATCTCAAAACCATTACAATTAACAGACCATATAATTTTTACCTTTTTCTAATTCAACTTAGTCAATGGTTTAGCAATAGAAAAAAAACTCTCCACAAACCTTCTATAATAATTGGCTAAACCTAAAAAAATCTTAATATCAGTTGGAGTTGTAGGTCTAGGACACTTCTTAACCACTACAACTTTTTGTGGATCCACCATGATCCCTTTACTAGAAAAAAACGTGATCCAGATAGGCCACAATATTCAACTAGAACTCACTCTTTGAGAACTTTGTATACAAGTGTTGATCCTTAAAGGTTTACACTACTATGCATCGGTGATCGACATGATCCACCTCACTATTTGAATATACCAAAAAATCATCAATAAATACAATGATGAATAAGTCCAGAAACTGATGGAAGACTCGATTCATAAGACCCATAAATACCGCTGAGGCATTAGTCAAACTAAAAGACATGAACAAGAACTCATAATGGTCATACTAGGTATGAAAATCAGTCTTAGGGATATCCACCTCCCTAATCTTTAGTTGATGCTAACACGATCAAAGATCAATCTTAGAGAAGTACTTATCACCCTGAAGCTGGTTAAAGAGATCATAAATCCTAGGAAGCGGATACTTATTCTTCATGGTTACCCTTTTCAATTAGCAGTAATATATATACATTCAGAGGGACCTATCCTTCTTATGCACAAAGAGCACAGGCACTCCACAGGGAAATACTAAGATGAATATAACCCTTATCAAGGAGGTCTTTCAACTACTCCTTAAGTTATTTTAACTCAACTAGATCCATTCAATAGGGAGGGATAGAGAAGGATGAGTGTCCAGAAAAAAGTCAATACCAAAATAAATTTCCCTATCAATAGGAACAACGAGATGATCATCAAGAAACTCACAGACCACAGGGACATATTAAAATGAAGGACCTTTAGATCTAGAATTCTTAACATGAACTTAATGGTAGAGACACCCCTTGGAAATCAACTTTCAGGCTCTAAGATACTCAATGAATCTTCTCTTAGGCACTAATGAACTCCCTTCCCATTCCATCACAGGCTCATTTGGGAATTTGAAATTGAGCCTTCAGGTTTGACAATTAAGTGAGGCATAGCACAAATGCAACCAATCTATCCCCAAGATCACATCAAAGTCTAATATATCTAACTCAATCAGATCCAACAAGGTCTCCTTACCACAGACCAATGCCACACCACCCCTATAGAATCTTCTAGCAACTATAGAGTTACCCACTGGGGTAGACACATAAAAGGGGTCAGCAATACACTCAGCACCAAAAGAAAAATAAATGGCCATATAAGAGATCAAATAATAAAAGGTAGATTCGGGATCAAGAAAAATATATATATCATGAGAGAAAAGTGTTAGCATACCAATAACAATATCAAGAGATGCCTTAGAATCTTGATGGGTGGAAATAGAATATATACGATTCTAATCAGTGTTTGAGCCAAAAGTAGCATCCTTTGTTATGGGAGCTAAAGAAGCAACAACCAGGACCTTATTAAACCCTACAGAAAGATCACCTGAAGGAAAGTTCCTCTGAATATGTCTATAATAGCCACATATAAAAAACTTATTCCTCCCCTTATCATAAAAGCCATGATGCAACTGTCAATAAAATCTGCAAAGAGGATGCGATGGAGCTGACTGGGCTTCACTGGCCTGAGAATGGATACCTTGTGCCTTAAATTTATTGTTTCTCTAAATACCCCAATCACCGGATGACTTAGGATATAGAGCACTAGCTATAGATTATGTAATACCCCTTATTTCCCTATCAAAGATTAACCCTCAGTACATAGGTTATCCTAAATAAATTTTTTGAAATACTAAGTAATTTCATATTAGATCCTTCCATTTCATAGGAAATTTAATTAGCTTTCCAATGATATAAAACTCACCTAAATCTGACAATCGGGTAAGAAGTTATGGCGATTTTAATTTTCAGTCGTTAAACAACATCATTTAGGCCAGCAGCGCATCGCGGACTATGTTAAACTACATATTTTCAATTTTCAATTTTGATCCATGATATTGGCATGTTGCACCATAGAAATAGTTTATAATTCGTTAATTTCAGTGTACCAACTCGAT
The DNA here is from genome assembly GCF_002878395.1 of Capsicum annuum. Lineage (NCBI taxonomy): Eukaryota > Viridiplantae > Streptophyta > Magnoliopsida > Solanales > Solanaceae > Capsicum > Capsicum annuum. Next base: position 493,759 of record NW_025838913.1, on the reverse strand, counting down.
TCCGCTGGATCACAGTGCACTTTTAGTTCACAAACAAAGTGGCAACGCAATACCACCGCGTCGCACCACCATGCAATTTCTTAGACATTATTTTTCAGTGGCCTAGTGCAATAGTGGCACACTACGCCAGGGGTAAAGATTGGAAAAATTTCTCAAAAAATTAAATTTGCGCCCAGGGTTAAAACAGTTTTTTCCCATTATTTTATGACGCTCAGATGTGGGATTTAAGCACTAAAAATGTGTAAAACCCTTCATTATTCACTTTTCCCCAAAATAAAAAGATAATTCTCTCTTAAGAAAACAAACCCTAGCTATTAAGAATCAAGGTCAATCCTAATAATTTCTCCAAGAACTCTACGAATTAAGGTATATTAGATGTTCATCCATGGATCCTTATCTTCCATGGAGCCCAAGAATCCTTATTCACAATACAAGGTTTATGATTTCCATGTTTGAATTTGATTGAATTCATATTCATGCTGTTGTTTGAGTTTTAATCCAATATTCAGATTATAAGTTCCAAGAGTTGTTCCTATTACGTGTTGAATTACATGATATTCATGATAAACCCTTCAATTTGCAAGTTTATTATTGTAACCATGTTAACCCTAAGTTTTTATGATTTAATAAACCAAGTATTCTTCTTATGTGTTTGATAAATTGTGTATGAAAATGAAATAATGACATTATAGCATGCTAACAGGTATTCCCTATTCATGTACAAATTAATGCATTACAAGTGTTTGATGGAATGTCTCTATGAATGAATTATGACCAAGTGAACATTTTTATGTTATTCAAATTATGATTTTCTTTACTTTTCATGCTATCGAGTCCTGGGGGCATTTAATACCTGACAACATTGCTGTTTATTTAGAGCCAGTGTTAGTTATAGAATAGTATCAGTTATGTCACGATCAGTAGTACTCTCAGTCTGTTACAGAACTCAGTAGAATTTAGTCAGCTACAGAACTTAAGAAAACTCAGTAATCTCAGCAGATTCAGTCCAGTTCAATCCAGTATAACAGTTCAATGTCTTTCAGTTGGGAGTAGGATTCATCACTAAGTGAACATAAGGATGAGGGCTCATCTGCCAACAGAGAGTTTGATCCTTAGAAGCACTCCTTGCATTCCAGAACTACGTAGCCAGCATAGGTTGATACATAAAACCTACCAGTTGAGGGTTGATATGGTGCTCTATCTACAAGTAGAGAGTACTATCATTCTCATTTAGGGAACCTACCAGTAAAGGGTTACTTTTCAGCTTGTGTTTACCCATGGCATGACACTGAGACCCTTCCAATTGGGGTTATAGATTGGACCCTAATTTAGGTATCTTACCTTATTTGGGGTATGTTGATTAGATGATTATCTCCCATAATTTTAGTTTTGGTCTCAGTCTTCAAAATAGAACTCAGATCAGTTTTATAGAATTAGTACTTTCAAATAAAATCACTCAGTTAATAATAATTTAGATTATCAATTATCCCATATTATTAGTGTATTCAGTTATCAATTATCAGATTCAGTTCCAGTATATTAAGTCATAGTATGCACAGTATCTTTAGTTGTTATACATCCTCCATGTATGCTAATCCATCTCTTGCATATCATTCAGTTAGTTATTGTTCATGCATATGAACCCATGTATTCAGCCTTACATTATTTAGTATACCAGCATATTCTCATGTACTGATCATATACTCATTTCCTGTGCTATGATGTTTTATATCATAGGTTCAGACTCTTAGGTTCTTGATCGCGCTTAGCCAGATTCAACCAGCAGTAGCAGATTTAGCAGTGAGTCCTCATCTATCGAGGATATACTTTTATTTTAGTACTTTAGATTAGCAATGTTTTAGTAGATAGAGTTAGTTGGGGGATTGTCCCATCAACTCCACTTTCAGGTAGATTCAGTTAGAGGCTTTTCATACTAGATTTTCAGACAGTATTCAGTTTTACAGATGTTATATTTTATCAGTATTTTAGATGATTTGAACCTTATGGAATTTTTGCCTATTTTCCACCTTAATTATAGTATTATTATTTAGTGGTCACATAGATATCATTCATTGGTTAGCTTGTGGTCCTTTGGGGTCGTAAGCATCGTGTGGTGACTTGGGGTAGTCCCGGGTCATTACAAACTTAGTATCAGAGACTAAGGTTCAACTGAGTCCTATGGAGTCTAATAAGCTGCATCGTGTAGAGTCTTGTACATGGGTGTGTAACGTGCCACACTTATTGACAGAAGGCTATGAGATGTTTTAGGAAAAGTTTCCCTTCTTTCAGTATTTATGTCATGAGAGTGAGCATGATCTCAAGTTAATCTCTCATTTTAATCTGATTCTTCCTTTTGTTTACAGAACATGCCTACCAAAAGGACTAACGAAAGAAGAATGGGAAACCTGTCAGCCCCTCAGCCCGTTCAGGTAGATCCTTCGAACGAATATATCTCTCATGCAAAATTTAGAGATGCATTCACTACTCTATCCAATTTAGTTGTACCCTAAAATAAATGGCCAGCTGCTATTCCGGCCAACCCAGTGGCCAATAATGCTGCAATCAAAATTTAGGACTTCACCCGGATTAATCCTCCTTCTTTTACGGGATCTAAGTTAGAAGAGGATCCACAGGAGTTCCTCGATCAAGTTCAAAAAGTCACAAACATCATAGGAGTGACTTCCGATGAGAGTGCCAAATTAGCCGCCTATTAGCTACAGGATATAGCCTATCGTGGTTTAATCAGTGAAAGGTAGACAAGGGTATAGATGCAGAGCACATAGAGTGGGAAGAGTTTGCTACTGCCTTCCTAGATATATTCTTTCCCTTATAGCTAAGAAAAGTTAAAGTGTTAGAGTTCATTAATCTCAAACAAGGTAGTATGAGCGTAAAAGATTATTCCCTCAAGTTTACTCAGTTAGCCAGGTATGCTCCCCATATAGTAGCAGACAATAGGTCCAGAATGAGCAAGTTCATATCTGGGGTATCAAATAGTGTGGTTAAGAAGTGCAGAACAACTATATTGATTAAAGATATGGACATATCTAGGATTATGTTCCATGCTCAACCATTCCTAATTTTATCCAAAGATATCAGTCCCGGCTCCGTCCTCAGCCAGTGGATCGATGAACCAGGATAGCGTAAGCCATTTTGTTAAGAGTATGGTAAGATTCATAAGGGTATGTGTAGAGCTGGAAGTGATATCTGTTTTGGGTATGGCAAACCAGGCCACAAAGTTAGAGATTGTCCTCAGTTAGGTACTCAGGGCCTTTAGCTCACTCGAATCAACAAGGTTCCGCTTACAGTACCACCAGTGGCAATGCCTAAATAGGTTTTACGCACTTCAGTCCAGTAAAGATCAGGAAAGTTCTCCTAATATGGTCACTAGTATGTTATAGATCTACTATTTACATATTTATGCCTCAGTTTCGTATCCCAGATATTCAGTCACAATTTAGTTTGTAGGTGCCCCGTGCATCATCTTATACTTTTCCTTAGTATCTCAGTGAGTCAGCATTCTCGGGGGACATAGCGTTCCAAGGGGGAGATGCACTGTAATCCCCGAGCTTTCATGATCTAAACCTTCTATTTTCTCCTCACATAACAAATCCAATTGAAGTAATGGGTCCTTATAGTTGACCCTCAAGTTCTAATCTCAGTCGTATGACCATCCCCCTTTCATGACACATATCCAAGAAATCAGTTCAGTTCATGTATTAAGATTTACACTTAGTCATATCCTCATGTTCCCATTCATGCATGTTTAGTCACGTATTCATTAGTCCGTTTAGACATGTAATCATGCATCAGATATACATGTTCAGAATATAAGTTCACTCTATTAGACAAGTCATGTAATCATAATTTAGTTGTGCATTTCTAGTTTAGTACATAAAATTCAGTATGTCAGTATTCTCTCAGTGTAATTAGCCACATTCGAGAATGAATGTTCCCAATGGGGAGATATTGTAATACCTCATATTTCCCTAGCCTAGATTAACCCTCAGTACATGGGTTATACTAAATAAATTTTTTGAAATAATTAGTAATTTTTAAATTAAAGACTTCCATTGTGTAGGAAATTCAATTAGCTTTCCAACGATATAAAATTTGTCGAAATCGACAACCGGATAAGAAGTTACATCCATTTTAAGTTTCAGCCGTTAAACATTGTCATTCAGGCTAGCAGCATGTCACAAAGTGTGTTAAAATTGAAAATGTAAATTTCTAGTATGGCTTCATGATATTGGCACGTTGCGTCATAGACCTAGTTCATAATTGTCAATTTCAAGTGTACCAACGTGATTTCATCGCATCGCGGTGCACTTTCAGTTCACAAACAAACTGGTAACACGATACCACCACATTACGCCACCATGCATTTTGCAGTTGTCATTTTCCAATGGCCCAGCGTAATAGCAGTACGTCATGCCAGGGGTTTAGATCAAAAAAATTCCTTGAAAAATTAAGGTTGCACCAGGGTTAAAATAATCTTTCTCATGATTTTATTCCACCATGATGTGGGATTTAAACCCTAAAAACATGTAAAAGCCTTCATTATTCACTTTTTTCCAGAATTAAAAAAATATTCTCTCTCAAGAAAACAAACCCTAGTTCTCAAGAATCAAGGTCAATCCCAAGAATTTCTGCAAGAACTCATCGAATTAAGGTACGTTAGATGTTTATCCATGGATCCTTACCTTCCATGGAGCCCAAGAATCCTTTTTCACAATACAAGATTTATGATTTATGTTTTCCATGTTCGAATTTGATTAAATTCATGTTCATGATATTGTTTGAGTTTTAATCCATGATTTAGATTATAAGTTTCAAGAGTTGATCCTAGTATGTGTTGAATTACATGATATTCATGATAAATTCTTCAATTTGCAAATTTATACTTGTAACCATGTTAACCCTAAGTGTTTATGATTTAATGAATCAATTATTCTTCTTATATGTTTGATAAATTGTCTACGAGAATGAAATAATAGCATTATAACATGCTAATTTATATCCCATTCATGTACAAGTTAATGCATTACAAATATTTGATGGAATGTCTCTATGAATGAATTATGACCAAGTGAACATTGTTATGTTATTCAAGATTAAGTTTTTCTTTACTTTTCATGCTATCGAGTCCTGGGGATATTTAATACCCGACAACTTAGCAGTTTATTTAGAGCCAATGTTAGTTATTTAATAGTTTTAGTTATGTCACGATCAGTAGTACTCTTAGTCCATTATAAAACTCAGTAGAATTCAATCAGTTATAGAAATTAGGAAAACTCAATAATCTCAGTGAATTAAGTCTAGTTCAGTCTAGTATAATAGTTCAGTTTCTTTCAGTTAGGAGTAGGATTCAGCACCGAGTAAACCCAAGGATGGGGGCTTACCTGCCAGCAGAGGGTGTGATCCTTAGAAGCAATCCTTGCATTCTATAACTACATAGCTAGCATAGGTTGAGACATCAAACCTACTTGTTGAGGGTTAATGAGGTTCTCTACCTTCTAGTAGAGGGTACCACCATTCTAGTTTAGGGAGCCTACCAGTAGAGGGTTACTTTTTAGCTTATCTTCACCTGTAGCACGATACTGATACCCTTCCAATTAGGGTTACAGATTGGACCCCAGCTCAAATATCTTATCTTATTTGGGGCATGTCCGTTAGACGATTACCTCCCATAGTTTTAGTTTCTGTCTTAGGCTTCAGAATAGAACTCAGATCGGTTCTACAGACTCAGGACTGTCAGATACAGTCACTCAGTTAATAGTAATTTATATTATTAGTGATCCCAAATTATCAGCGTATTCAGTTATCAGTTATCATTTTCAGTTCTAGTATACTCAGTCACAGTATGCACAGTATGTTCAGTGGTTACAAATCCTCTATGTATGCTAATCTAGCTCTTGCATATCATTCAGTTAGTTATTGTTCATGCATATGAACCCATGCATTCAACGTTACCTCATTTAGCATACCAGTACATTTCCACGTACTGATAGCATATCTGTTTCTTACGCTATGATGTTTCATATCATAGGTTCGAACGCTCAGGTTCCTGACCGCGCTTAGTCAGATTCAACTAGCAGTAGCAGATTTAGCAGTGAGTTCTCATCTTTTGAGGATATGCTTTTATTTTAGTATTTCAGCTTATCAGTATTTTAGTACATGGAGTTAGTTGGGGGATTGTCCCATCAAGTCCACTTTCAGACAGATTTAGTTAGAAGCTTTTCATATAGTATTCGGTTTTACAAATATTATATTTTATCAGTATTTTAGATATTTTGAACCTTATGGCATTTCAGCCTATTTTCTACATTAATTAAACTATTATTATTAAGTGCTCACAACAGATATTATTCATGGGTTAGCATATGGTCCTTCAGGGTTATAAGCACCATATGATGACTAGGGGTAGTCCCGGGTCATTTCAGAATAAGAACCAAAAATCCTCCACTTCTTCTTAGTCCACTGCCTGCCATTTCTACCATTATTTTGTCGGCCACCACACTACTCTTTATACCGGGATCTTTTACAATGCCACTCTCCTAATTTGGCTTGTTTCTTATTTTTATGTTCTACCTACTACATATACACAACAAGCCTAGAGATATCCATGTCATTGTTAAGAAAGATGGTTATGCACTCCAACAATAAGTCTCGAGAAAATATCGAAGAAAACTTTTTCATCTTAGCCCTCATGCTAGACATTAGAACAGGAGCATAATAGGCCAATTGATGAAACTTCAAGGCATACTCCTTCATCGTCATCTTGTCTTGCTTTAAATTCATGAAATCCTCAGTCTTCGCCTCCCTTAACTCTTGAGGAAAGAAATAATCAATAAAAATGCAAAAAAGTCCTCCCATAGAGCCAACTCTGCATCATCTAATCTAGATTTTTCCCACTCCTCATACCACTAATTAGCTATATCCTTCAACTAGAATGCAGTGAATTCCACACCCTCAGAGTTAAAAGCATGCATCACAAAAAAAAAATCTTCTCCATATCATCTATGAATGTTTAAGGATATTTCTTAACCTTATAACCAGTAAAGGTCAGAGAATTAATCCTCATAAACTAGCCAACCCTAGTGGCCTTAAAAGAACTCACAACAGCACCAGCAGGACCCGTCTGACATGACTGGGTAAATAGATGGATAGATCGGTTAAACTTGCATTAGGAATCTCTCCCTAGGGAGGTGGGGCATGATCATCATCAACCTGTGGGGCCTGAGGAGGATTGGTAGGGACTAGTTGAACTCTACTAAGGAAATCAAAAGTAACGACCCTAGATCGGGTCTGAACTCCATATGTAGGACGAGCCCCATCCATATTGTCCTCAAGCGGGATAGGGAGTTTCTACAATCATCAAATCTTCTTGGAGGAAAGATATTAAATATGAATAAATGAGGATTAGAGGAGATTCAAAATCATAGACTCTATTTCTCAAAATAGAAGATCAAGGAAGGGAAACATTCTAAATATCTCATAGACCCTCTCTTATAAGTATGTCACGTTACATACATATAAAAGAGACTCTACTTGACATGACTTTGTGGACACTCAATGAAACTAAACACAGCTCTGATACAAACTTTGTAACACCCCGAACCATGGCCTAACCATGATGGGTATCTTAAGTCCATTGAGGATCGAAGACCACCCCTTTTGCCTAACATAAAACACCTAGCAGTGGTAATATATAACAAGATAGAGTAAATGGAAACTCAAAGTCTATGAAATGTCAATAACCAATACCAAACCAAAGTAATATATGTAAAGTCTCTAAACAAAATTGATAACCAATCTAAGTTGGGACATGCCCCTGACTCTGACAATGACAATGATAATGATAATATCATTAATTCTACTTAGGGGAAATACAATGATGGAATGATTAAGTATTCTAGAGAATAGAAGCTCACCACTTCACCACAACCAAGTAATGACACAAGTCAAATCACCTAACACTTCACAGGAAAAGTAAAAGTATCTTTAGGTCCTGCATCGCGAGGGGATACAATGTCTAGAGATGGTTAGTGAGTTGAGGACTAGCATGAAACTTAGGGATAGGATAAAATATAATGCCAAGTCATATCCATTTCAAAACCACTATACATGTTCAAATATATTCATACATGTATATATGATGCTGGGGTAGGGAACAAGGTTTAGCATGATAGTAAAATATTATCCTAGACTATATAGCTCAACCATAATAAACAAGTACCCATAGGCTATATTGTTTCAACTCTCCCTACTAAAAGGGCCCCAATGCGAGTTAGCTACATGAATTGGAGGTATCAAGAAAGACTACAGAATGCCCCAAGCTAATATCAATCTAAGGTACAATTATATATATAAATAGTGTAAACTATACACGTGGTCATCAAGACCAAACCTCATGTCGGTAAACTTGAGTTTCCACTTTAAGTCATCAAAGACCCAAACCTTCATGGCTTAGCTACATAACCCCCTTTAAGCCTAATTTAAATTAAGTTTCAGATAACCCATTTATTAACCAAAGAATCAACCATTAAGGCACATCATGGGTGTCGTATACCCTTACATTTGCAAGCTTATCTCTATTCCATAACAATCACATTAACTTCGGGGAATGCCTCGACCTCTTTTGTTCATTAAATCAACCATAGCTAGAAAGACCTTCAAAATCCATTTTTGTTGCTTAACTATTTATTCAATGCAATAATATAGGTGAGTAAGTCTTACCTAGAGATAATTTCACAATTCAACACCATTTACACTAGTGGATTGAGAAACACAATTATTCAAAACAAATTTCCAAGTTTGAACAGAAATTTTGGGAAATACCTTAACCCCCATTCCAAATCCCATATCCATGCACCCATTAGTTTAGAAAATCACTTTCGAAGCATGAGTAATTCATCAAAACCATGGGAAAACAATTAAAGGATCGATCATTTCAAAATCATTAACCATATCAAAACCCATATTTAAATCCATAAAATTAAACTATTTAAAACACATGTTTTTCATAAAATAAGAGTTGAGGAAGAGTAGCATTCCTGAAATATCAAGAGTTATGGAGAAAATTAGCCTTGGAATCCATAATTACTCAACTGCTTAGAAACCCTAAGTACCATGACCTTGGAGAATTAAGAGATTTTAAGAAGATATTTCAATTTCATTTTAAGTGATAATTACACCCGAAAGGGGTTTTAAGTCCTGAGTTATGATTTGGGTAAAGGAAAAATGTCCAAAGTTCCCTTAATGAAAAGACTAAAATTTGTTGCAGAGTCTCTACGGGTGACCTTATGATTCATAGGGTCACCATACGAATCATATCATCTAGTCGTAGGCTAGACAGTGTTCTTGGGCTCACTCATTGTTAACCCTACAACTTTATCCCTATACTCATAATGGGACCCTACGACTCATCGGGTCTAATCATAGTTAACATAGAAACCATTTGGGCAAACACTAAATACCCAATGACGTAGAAAACATTACTCATAAGTTCTCTTTATAACTCACTATGGGCCAATCATAGTCATGGAAAAATCAAAAGGCAACCTCCATTGGTCACTCTACGACTTGGGTCCTGTGAACCTTAATGACACCCTAAGTCTTATTGACAGATTCGTTGTCAGGGCAGTGGCCTTACGACTTAAAAATTTTTCAAACGACCAAAGTTTGAGATTTTTCATCCCCTCAAGCTACGTTCCTTAAGCTCGACAAGATCCACATAGTAAGGTGCCACAGAAATAGGTTGGGTGACCGTCTCAAGATCAATAACATACTCAATATCATGCTCTAGAGAAAGACCGGGTAGATCGATAGGGAAAGCATCGTAAAACTTATGAATTAAAGGAATAGAGCCAAGCGATGGACTCTACACACTAAAATCACAAATATAAGTGAGATAAGACTCGCAACCGTTTAAAATAAGCCTCCTCACCCAAATATAAGAAACTATCCCCATTTGTTCATTACTAATCACTCCCTGCCATATGATCGGAGGTATGGTAGACATAATAAAGGTAACGGTCTTGGAAAAAAATCTAGGATTGCATAATAGTGGGATAACTAGTCCAAGCTTGAAATCACATAAAAATCCACCATGTCTAATATAATAAGATCAACATAAGTATCAAGCTCTCAAACTGTCATAACACATAATCTGAAAACCTAATATACTACTAAAGAATCACCCATGAGAGTAGATATGCATAATTCCATAGCTATTAAATCCCAAGATAAGTATAACCATAGTGCATACTAGGCATACAAAAAAGAACAAATAGATCCAAGATCAAATAAAGCAAAAGCGACTGACAACATACAAAGATCATACATGTTATAATATCATCCAAAGAATCACCCTCAAGTATACAAGTTTTGTATAAAACTAACCATGTTTGCTATTTGGTTGGGCTCTTAATCAATCTCTTATCCTACCTGCATAAGAACCTCCATGATCACACTAGAGACCACTCTTATGGATACATATACTACCTTTAGCTAGAGGTAGAACTATCTAAATTAGTGAAACACACTAAATTAAAGGAACCATCGCTCTGAGAATAGGTCACTCTTTTGCGAAATAACCAAAAGCTCCACAACCATAACATGCCCAAGCATAGTAATAAAACTAGAAGATCCAGCTTACATAGAATAACCACCATGAATAGAATAACTAGAAGACAAAATCCTCGAAGATATATCACAACCCTATCTATGACAATTACTAAAGGTACACTAACCTCCATCAATAACCTAAAGAGCGGCCGTAATGGGCTTACTAAATAGACCTTGATGCTGACATGACTAACACAGTAGGTACCTACCCTGAGAACCATTGATTATAAATCATGAGCCTTTATGGTTCCCATTAAAGATACCATGATACTATGTCCTTTTATCATTGCCCTTTTGGGCCTCATGATGCATCTTCTTCATAAACTGAGCATAATCAATAATCTCAGTGAAAGATCGACCTGCAATAATAAAATTATTTATAGATTTATGAAGAGAAAGTCTCAATCTCAAACAAAGCAACAAACCCTTCATACTCAGTAGTCAGAACAGAAGTAGCATGCCTAGGAAACTCATGAAATCAAGACTTATACTTCATAATAGTTATAGAGCGTTGCTCTAACCTTGAGAATAGATCCCTCAAATAATCCAAAAGACTGTGAGGTATATACTTATCCAAGAAGATATAAGAGAACTAATTCCATGTCCAAGTGAAAGATATAGCTAGCCTGTAATTGAGATGACCTTGCTATCAATGTTGAGCTGCCTGATGTTCTATAAATTTATAATATTTTAGATGCTTAAAACTATGAGAATATGCATAGGCTTAAGGCTATTTTATTAGATTTGATGTGTTTTTGCAGTGTTTTGCATGAAATTAGGTTTTGGATGCCAAATTGAAGAAAAATATAAAAATTAATGTTTTTAGCTACTTAAGCATTTTTGGACATTTGTGTCATTTATTGGGCGTATGTGACCAAAGCATATACCAAAACATAAAGTCTAAAATCTTGGTTCTAGTATTTTTCAAGGCCTGACACTTACCTATATCCACTTGAGGACCACATTTAGCACTTGTGGTGCATAGGTGGCTAAGGTAAGTGCCAAAGTTGAAGATCCTAAGAGTTGACAGTATGCCAGTAATTTTGCTATAACTTTTAACCTCGTCATCAAATTATGGTAAAATTAGTATCATTGGAAAAATATTCAATTATATATCTGATGGTAGAGTCTTTGG